>NC_089483.1:892500-1192500 GCF_036810415.1 Kwoniella dendrophila CBS 6074
CTCGCAATTCTTCTGTAGACATCACATCCTCTCAAATACCAGCTGTAGCTGAACCTCTGAAAAGGAAGAGAGGTCGACCGCCAAAGAACAGAGAGCAAGTAGAAGCGCAACATAACAACAATGAAAGTACACCGTTAGCTGTACCTACAACAGAGAGGCCGGGTAGAAAACCGAAGATACTGATCCAAGACAACGATAAAGTACCTGGAAATGTTGTTTCTGCAAACGTGAATGCGCAATCAGTCAAGAAAAAAAGGAGTCAAAGAATATCGTCAGCTGCACCCATCACCAAGAAAAGGGTTACAAAACCAGGAAATCAGGCTAAAGATGATAGTCAAGAAGCTGTAGTGGCTGTGGAACAAGTGCCCGAAAATTCAACTGCTCCAGTAGCGAAGAAAAGAAGAGGAAGACCACCTAAGAAGACGAAAGAAGTCGATACCGTTCTCAAGGAGAAAACATCAAATTCTGACTCAGAGTTGCCAGAACTACCCGATGTAGAATATACTCAGCCATATAAAATGAAGACTCGGTCATCTAGTGCAACCACAAATACAAGACCCAGGCGACGTAAAGCACCAATCAAAGGCTCAGGAGCGCTTAGAAGTCCAACTCCAGAGTTCTGGAAACGGTTCAATGCAAGGGAGAAGAGAACAGTACATGTGGAAGACAACACAGAAGATATTTTCAACATTATTCAGAAATCCGAATCCATTTTGCCTCCCGTGAATGAGGAAAATGACGAAAGTGACGAAGAAGAGGATGATGATACCATCAAATATACTCAGATACCTGACGGGTAAGTCAACATTTGATTCCTTAAATTTTGTTTGTGATTCACTTAATGAATTTGATTCTTTCATTTCGAAAAAAATTAGTCTGAAAGTCGGTGATTCTATTCTCGTTCACAAGAAAAGCTACTGGTGGCGATCAAAGCTAGTTGAATATATCCCTGCTCAAATCAACAAGGGCCGAGGTAGGCAGGCACAGGCTCGGTATATGGTAGAAACTACCTGGGGAGAGATATTAAACGTTATATATATGGATATCATCACCATGAACGATACGGCGATAGCAGACTGCAAAGTAAGTTCGATATATGCTATTCCATTGGAGCTTTCTCTTAAAAGATGTCTTTCACTTCAATGCAAACGCGTACTGACGGTTTCGGATTTTAATCATAGCTTGGATATCGCAAAAACAAGATCAAGATTTACAGATGCGATGCAGCTACTCGTGCTCCTTCACCGGTACCTATACCTCCCTCGGATACTCAATCTATACACTACTCACGATTCAGAAAACTTCCTCGTTACGTTCAGCTATACAATATACGACCACATCTGCAGCAGATCCTTTTGGACGAATACCTGCCAGCTAAATGGAGAGCGGATGAATACTTTTCTACATCATCTCGAAGGGAAAGCCTGAACTCAAAAGCCAGGTATGGTGAAATCGATGAGGAAGAAATTTCGGATGTCTTCATACCTGAATTAGTAAGATGGGCTTTAAGAGCAGAGGGAAGAACAGATCCAACGGTAAGCAATATTTCAGGCCAGTTATCTGGTGTTATTATATTTCTCCGACTATATTGCTAACATCTGATTCCACAGCCTCGTCAAGGTGAACCTTCGAGACCAACGGGAACCAATAGATACGAGGCTCTGTCAATCCCTCAAAAAATAGAATATATCCACAATGTTCTTCTCCCTGAAGCTATTATCGAGTTGACCCTACGCTCAGTAGATCATGACGAAATTTTAGCAGCAAATCAAGAGTCGCCAGAGGAGGACGAAGAACTAGTTCCAATAACGGTGGATACTGAGGGCGATCCTGCTTCTTCTCCATTAACATCTTTACCATCTCTACCATCCTCACCAAGCAATGCACCCAGAATACCTAATGCAATTCCATCGTCAACACAAATGACAGGTTTATCCGCGATTACCGATACTTTATTGTCATTAACGAACTCAGTTAATACTTCCACCAATAACATGTTTCCATCATTGAATATCACGGATTCTGAAGGAGCAAACTCTTACAAGATGTATGGAAATGCAATAAAATATTTAGAAAAAATGAGATCGAAAAATCGCGAAAAGGATTTTGAATTTAGATGTAATGAATTGAATTCAGCAAAAAGGATGATGAGAAAGAAATTGAATTTACCTGAAGAAGGTATGGAAGAGGAACCGAGAATAGATAATTCAGACTTGGCGGGATCAGGAAGAAGAAGATCATTGAGGAGGAAAAGTCTTAAATAATGATGATGATGATGATGAAGATAATGAACGTAAAGACCATTAATGATATTAGATGAAGAAAATAACGAATATCAATGAAATAAGACACATATAATAACGATACTGAAAATGTTATCAAGTAGTATGAGAAGGAAAAACAAGAAGAGTAGTGTGTAACAAGCTACCAATCTTTCTTTTGGAAGAACGAGATCTAAAGATGATAGTGGATGATTGAGAAACTCATCATTGGAATATCATGTTTCACTCGATATATAAAGTTATCCCATATTATAGACCTTTGAGTCTAAGCAAGATCAAAGAAAAGAGAAGATGGATCGATGGAGATTGTTCTAGCGGATTTTATCTATTGTGAATGTTGTATATTAAATGAATTTACTTGTATGTGTATACAATTCTATAGATTAAAAAGATGCATATATATTCACATGAAGCGAATATCAGATATATGAAGAACCTCGTGATTCAAGAGATTCAATTGATTGTTGTCAAGGTTAAATCGACTCGGTCTCTTTTGCTTAACAATCATAAGATACTACAACAAAGATCGATAATCCGTTTATTATTTTGCAATTGCAACTCAGTTTCTGAAACCATTAATACATTTACCTTGTTCATTGATTGAACAGATAAAGGAATAAGAAATAACCTCAAAAGGTATTTTTCCTGTAATCTCTCAATGACACGATGTGGTAAATGTCATTTCAGTCAAAACAAGGTTGATCAAGAATATGAAGGGCGACTATTAAATAGCTACGATCATACTTGTGGCGTTCGTCCCTTATCAAACAAGTTTCAACCTCAAACGCATTAGTACTTAAACACGCATCTGTATGATCGACTAGTAGATGATAAGCAAGTATGAACAATTAATGCTGTCCTCGCGAAATTGTTTTATAGACTTGTACTTTTTTGATTCGATTCCATGCATTTTTTACTTTTTTATTCCGCAAATCACCACTCATATAAAGTATTTATATATAATAAGCTTTCAAGGTGAACACACATGATTTATCCTCCTTCTTCCGCTTCATTTCTAGTCTAGATTAAGCTAACCTTTTTAAGCGGTGAAGTCGGCAACGTGAGCGTCAAGGACTTTAGCCATCTCTTCTTCGATTTCCTTGGTAAGGACACCACCGGAAAGTTTTTCGAGGAGAGCAGAGTGTTGGGATTTGAGGAGGTCAGTGCTATCAAGTAGAGATGTCAGCTACCGAGTTACCAATTCTGGTTGGGATGGCTATGCTCACAATGATTTTTCCCAAGCACCGATCTTGTCAACTGGGACTTTATCGAGTTTACCGTTAACACCAGCGTAGATCAATGGAGCCATAACTTCGGTAGGCATTCTGTGGAATATCATCAAGGTCAGCGAGGTGATCCAATACACAGCCAAAACAAACTTACGGTTGATATTGAGGTTGTTTAAGGAGTTCAGTGAGACGAGCACCTCTGTTAAGGAGGTATCGGGTTGAGGCATCCAAATCAGAACCGAATTGAGCGAAAGCAGCAACTTCTCGGTATTGGGCAAGGTATAATTTAAGAGAACCAGCAACTGATTTCATTAATTTGGTTTGAGCAGCTGAACCGACTCGGGATACTGAAAGACCGACGTTAATAGCTGGTCTGACACCTTTGAAGAATAATTCGGCTTCCAAGAAAATTTGACCATCGGTAATTGAGATCACGTTGGTTGGGATATAAGCTGATACATCACCACCTTGAGTTTCAATAATAGGAAGGGCAGTGAGGGAACCAGCTCCGTAATCGGCGTTAAGTTTAGCAGCTCTTTCTAAAAGTCTTGAATGCAAGTAGAAAACATCACCAGGGTAAGCTTCTCTTCCTGGAGGTCTTCTAAGTAACAAGGACATTTGTCGATAGGCAACAGCTTGTTTTGATAAATCATCGTAGATGATTAAAGCGTGTTTACCGTTATCTCTGAACCATTCACCCATAGCACAACCAGAGAAAGGAGCTAAGTATTGAAGAGGAGCGGCTTCAGAAGCGGTGGCGGCAACAATGATGGAGTATTTCATGGCATCGTTTTCTTCAAGAGTTTGAACTAATTGAGCAACGGTGGATCGTTTTTGACCAACGGCAACGTAGACACAGTAAAGTTTTTTGGATTCATCGGCACCATCGTTCCATTTCTTTTGGTTAAGAATGGTATCAATGGCAACGGCGGATTTACCAGTTTGTCTATCACCGATAATAAGTTCTCGTTGACCTCGACCAATCTATGAGGTGGGATTAGCGCAAGTTTGATTTTATTTGATCGGTGGAAAAAAGGTATAACTTACTGGTACTAAGGAGTCGACTGATTTAAGACCAGTTTGCATAGGTTCGTGTACTGATCTTCTTGGTAAAATACCTGGAGCTTTTAATTGAGCTTGAGTTCTACCAACTGATTCAATTGGACCTCTACCATCGATTGGGTTACCGAGGGCATCGACAACTCGACCAAGTAAACCTGGACCGACAGGTACATCTACAATTTGACCTGTTCTTTTAACGGTATCACCTTCTTTGATTAATCTATCGTTACCGAAAATGGTTACACCGACGTTATCGGCTTCCAAGTTCAAACACATTCCTCTAACACCTGAAGAGAATTCAACCATTTCTTCGGCTTGAACGTTTCTCAAACCGTAAACTCTTGCAATACCATCACCAATGGTAAGTACTCGACCGGTTTCTTGAACATCACCACCGACTGAAGCACCGGCGATTCGGCCTTCAAGGATGGATGATACTTCAGAAGCGGCTGTTGGGTTGGATGCGATGAAGGAGAGGGAACAATGATGGGGAAAAGTGAAAATCACGGAAATCGGCCGAAAAGCGGACAAACGTGTAATGAAGTGGAAAAGGATAACATCGTGAAGAAGGAGATAAGAAACACATCAATCAGCTTGAAATCTTCAGCAAGTATGTACAAGATAGATAAGGACATACCAGGCTTAGCGGTAGCGTAAGTTCTAGCAGCGAGAGGAGCAGCTCTGGTTCGAGCCTAATAATTGATTAAAACGATATGTTAGCTTGATTTTCTTTCCAGTGTTTGTTTCCACGTCTATCCATTTTCTAGATCACGTCCTCCTATTGATCCTGTTGATGTGATGATGAGATTTTAATCTGTCTTTCTCTCCATGATTATTTGCCATTTGATTCTCTTCTTTGATATCGTGTCCGATTGATGATGATCATCCCCAAAAAAACCAAACAATTACTTACGCTTGAAGCGACAGCTCCTCTGAGTGTGTTCCGGAAAGCGGCACGCATTTTGATGAGTGGTGAGTTGTGTGTTGAAGAAAGAAAGAGAATATAGGGAGAGAGAGAAGAAGGTCTCTTTTGTGAGTTTTAACAGATACTAAAAGTATAGATTGAAGATGGTGAATGAGGGTACGTGTGTGAGTGGGTGAGTGGAAGGAGGAGTGAGGAGTGAGGAGTGAGGACAAGTGGATGGTGGTTGGTGGGAGTATAACAAGTAATAGTGCATCTTAGGGATTCTACGGAGTAAACTATAACTAGGGAATACGGATCGGTGTTATCCGGGGTTTTATTGTGTTTTAATGAGGCGCATCTCGCATCTCACCTAACACAGCGGATTCAAAATAAAACATGAGCATTAGGCCATGATTATCTGACACGCGATTTTATTGTATTTTATCCCATACATACTCTCCAGATTATAGATTATAACATGTTCTCGTTACGAGTACGATCAATGTAGGTGAATCAGATAAAACATCAGATCAAGTAGATAGCAGATATAAAATAGATGTATTGATTGACCTCTATATATAACCATTCTCTAGCTCTGGCGCATATAAGAACATAGATACTGGCTAAAGATGTCAATTCGACCAAGTATAACGTCTGGTAAGCTAATTTATGTTCGAAAGAAAGGAACAGTAACGAAAGAGAAATGCTAATCTCAATTTATATAAATTAGCTTTCGCGAGATTATCTTTATCAAGAGGTTTACAAACCACAGCACCTTTACCACCACCTACAACACCATTACCACCATCTGATATTCCTTTTGCTTCATCTTCATCTTCTTCTTCTTCTTCGGCAATAGCTTCATCAAGTTCTAATGTATTATCACATTTACCACCTATAATACCTTCATCATCATCTTCAACTAGTAATGTAAAATTACCTAAATCAACAAAAGAAGCTTTAGATTTAATCGAATCACAATCAACTGAAAATAAAGGTAGATATTTAATTACAAGATTATATTCAAGAAATTATTTATTACATTCAAAAGATATTTTAACTTTACCACAATTAAAACCAATTCAACCTATTGGTACACAATTAAATTTAACTAAAATTTTAGAATTAGGTTCAAGAGATTATTCAATAAGATCAAATGCCTCAATAGCAAAAAAATTAAAATCAAATATGTCAAATTGGAAAGAAAAAAAATTATCAAATTTTGAAAATATTCCAAAAGGTTTAGTTGAATGTAAATTAACTATATTAGAACATACTAAATCACCTTTAGAAAGAATTTTAAAGAAAAAAAGAAGAAAGGGTTATAAGAAAACCATTGAACATAAACAGGGTTATACGAGATTAAGAGTTGGTGATATTATTATAAACGGTGGAAAAGAAGGAGTTTCATCGATATGATAACAAGAAAGATTTTAGTGATAGAAACATTAAATTAGAGGTATCGCCTTCCAATTAGATCATAGTTTTAGCTATATCGGTGCAATATCATAACCATCGTGATAGTCATATACGCTTGCGAACAGCAATTGATGACATAGATTGTCGATATAGTATACATATATTTATGAATAAAAAATTCAAGGGTATCAAAAGACTGATTTATTATTTAAAGATCAACTCATAAGTCCCATTGTCCATAAGTTATCGTTTCTTTCGACACGAACCACTAAAATATCGTTGACCTTAAACTTAAGCTTTTTATATAGGCGAAATTGAGAGTAATAGAAATACTGAATTATGAGATTCCCTTAACCTATCGTCAAACTGCTCAAGAACATTTTCCTACATGCTTGATATTTATTTTGTCATCTGCTTTTTGACTTGACCAACTACAGTAGAATTGACTTTGGTTGCAAATCTAAGTGAACATAAAGTTTCACCTAAATGAGCTGAAAGTGGTGATAAATTACACATCATTAAAGTCTTACTTGAACCTATTGTTTTAAATTAAAAAATACCAAAATTAGCTATCATGGATCATTATTTATCAAGTAGAAAGGCTTGAAGAAAGAGACTTACCACTTAAACTAGTTTGTAATAATCTAGTTAACGTAGAATTTCTGTATGGTACATGACCACCTTCTTTTCCACTTCCCAATGCACCAATAACATCAGCTAAAGCAGACAATGATTTATTTATATTTATAGTTTCTTTCATTCTATCTTTATTTTCACCTGCTCCAGATTTTTCTAATCTTTCTGAACCTGCTAAATCGACTGTAATATCGTTTCCAACGAAAAATTCATCAGCATCATTTGTGTCTTCAGCTGCATAGACCGAAATTCAAGACTGGCATAAGCGCGAACTTACCAAGATTAAGCATGGCTTCACATTTTTCATTTGTTAATGGATTTTCACCTCTGACTTTTAATGTAAATACTGAATGTGATCTAGAAGATCTTTCATTCATCAATGTTGCTGCTACTGCACGTCTACTTCGAGCTCTGTCAAGTAATGTTGATACTTGTCGAGGGTTATTCAAGGGAACTACATATCCACAAACAGCATCAGCTGAGTTTAACCACTAATAGTTATTCCGCTGAAAAGAAAGCTTACTGCTGACGACATCGGTTACGCTCACTTTACCGTCAACAGTTTTGATTTCGTGTTTTTTGGTATCAAATTGACCATTACCGAGAAGATCATTGATCTGGGGTTTGCATTAAAAAAAGGCTTCAGCTGCAGTTTTACCGTGATCACCAGCTGATGTACTTACCACTTCATTGTAGACTTCCAAGAATTGACCTTCCATTTGGTATTTCCATCCTCTATCTTTGAGACCACTTGATACAGCAAAAATCATGTCAATTGCTCTAGGGATCATACCAGCTTCATGCTCATTCTGCTGATTTTCCCGCATCAGCTAGACTTCTTCCGAGACTCGTCAACAAGCTAGCTTACCTGACCACCTTCCATTGTCCATGATTTACCTGAACCTGTTTGACCATATGCGAATATACAAACCTATATCCAGATTTCAGCTAACTTCTGGTGATACTGATTTACAGCTGCAGAGACGACTCACGTTATAGCCGTCTAAAACAGATTGAGCCAACATGGAGATTTCCTCAAATACTTCTTTCTGACCAGCTTGAGGAGCAAAAATCTGCCATAATCACAGATCAGCTATTTGTATTGCTGGATACGTACTATACAGCTTACCTTATCGAAAGTGAAAGGATATTCTTGTTCTCTTGCTTGACCAGTAGCTGATTCAGATCTACTTTTCACTACAATTTGTGATTGACCAGTTTCTTGAGCTGTTCTTTCATCTCCATAATCTATTTCAGCAAGTGCTTCAGGTGATGAAGATTCATGTGCTAATCGAATCACAAATATAAGCTCATTCCGATTGTACAGTCAGAAATAGACAGATACTTACCAAGAGCAGGTCTTACACGAGCAAACACTCGAATATTACCTATATTGAACAAATGCATTATATCAGCTATCATACCTTATTAATTTGATACACAGGCGTTGTCGAGCTAACCTTTCAATTCTTGAACTTGGTTGTGTAATTTTCTTCTTATAGTTTCAGCATTTCTCAATTCTTCTTCAATTTCAGCTATTCTTCTATCTCTTTCTAATTCAGCTTCTTTAACCTTTAATTCAGCTAATTCTTCAGCTTTTTTAGCTGTTTCTTGCCCGATAGCTAGTTCAGCTTTCATACTTGATACATTGATTGTAGCTCTTTCAACTTCAGCTTGTACAATATTTAATTGTGTTTGTGATGCTTGTAACTGCGCTGATAATGTTAAATGTTGTGTTGATTGTTCTGCCAATGATTGCTAAAACAACATCCAAGATTGTCGATCAGTTGTTTCTTATTTTTTACTATATCAAATGACTAACCTTCAATTGTCGTATCGTTTCCCTTTCTCTACTCAATTCATCTCTGCTATCCCTTAACTCATCCTCCATACCTCTCTTTTCTCTATCTTTTCTTGCAATCGTACGCTCCAAATCATCAATTTCTCTCGCATGAGCTGCTCTCAAGGCAGCAAGTTCTTCTGAAGCTGAAGATAAATCTCGTCTAGCTTCTCTTTCGGTATTTTGGGTTGTTTGAAGTAAAGCTTGTAAATCCACTTGAGACATTTGAAGGGATGAGACTGTGAAGTGGATTAGCATTGCAATCAAGCAGATCTTAACAGCTGAATGACATACTTTTCGCTTGTCTAATTAACAGTGACAGGTTCACATGTTAGCTACGTGTAATACAGTTATACCACGACAAAGTTTAACTCACTCTCTCTCCAGCAAATCCTTGAATCCTCCCACCATTCTTTCCACGTTCTCAAGTCTACCATCATGACTCTACAGAGTTCATCAGTAACTACAATTCAATAAGATTAGGTCGACAGCTAACTTACCTTGAATTGAGCTGCACTAGCTACACCACTTCCTATACTCGACTGAGCCGCTAAGCCAGGACTAACACCTCTACTTGTCGCTCTTGCTCCACCTGTACCTATACTTCTTCCTAATGTACTTGTGCTTCTAGTCGTTGTTGAGCTTGAACTTACAGGTGGTCGTTTCACTGTGGTAGCAGCTGTTCTAGCTCTAGTCGTAGTTGCTGTCGCTGATGATGAAGCTGTACTACCTGCACTACCTGTACTACCTGTTCTTCTTGTTGTCGTTGTTGCAGTTGAAGCACTTAGAGCTGAAGCTGGTCTTGATATTGGTTTTCTGGTTGTAGTAGGAACGAATCCACTTGTCGTAGGTTTTCTTTGTGATGTTCTCAATCCATTGGCTGAAGTTGATGAACCTAATGAAGAACCTGATACTGATCGTTTAGTAGGTGGAGGAGCTAACGGTGATGAAGGTAATTTCCTTTTATTGACATTGTTTGATGATAATAATGGTACTGATGAAGAAGATAAAGTAGGTATAGAAGATGATGCTGGTTTGGCAGGTGATGCTAATCTTGGTAATCTTGACATTATTGGGGCCTATAAACAGAATCGTATAAATGAGTCAGCTCAGGTATTTCCCCCAGTGAAAATGAATGGTTGGCTGACTCACTATATTCTCTTGATCCTCAGACATGCTGAGGATGCTCTTTTGATATCGTTGAGCTATGCTGTCAGTATATCTTTGACGGATGATAACGATGAAATATGATGTTGTAATGTTGTTTCCTTTTGTTTTGATTCTTTTGTTGACATTCCATTTTTAGTATATAGTATATCACTCAACGATAGAAGACAGCCGCGTGTAGAATTATATTACAGCACAAATATCTTATTTAGTTAGGTAGCCCATATAGTTGACATGTTATTTGATTCCGTTTTACTCGTGGGTTGTTTTTCCGATACTTGTGATTGATGACGTGGCTATATATAACTATACATCACATATAGGATATCCCGGTTATCACCTTTGATTCCTTATCTTTTGTTATCAATCTTCCAATTATTACTGTAATCTCATTCGACTCGCTCTACTCGCTTCAATCAGTCTCGTAATTATCAAATCCGCTAAAATCAACCAAGCAACTCATTTCCACTCTCCTGTTATCTCATGTTGATTTGGTCTATGGTATTGAGACAGTACTAGCTATAATACATTAACTACTCATATCATACCATATAACTACATATCTTCTTATTACCTGTCGAAACATACAACACATAATCATCGCCTGCCATGCTTAGACGGTGCTCCAACATTCCTCGTTCAGCTCTTAACCTTTCAAGACCTGCAACTAGAGCATTCACAAAACCTTCTGCTCCTGTTTCAGCTTCAGCATTACAATTATCTACAAAAGAAAATGTTCTTTTTGAATTAGATGTTAAGAAAGTTGGACATGAAATTAGAAAGAGAGGTTTAACTAGTGCTATTGGTGCTCAAAGGGAAGGTGGTATGGATAGAGTGAGTTGTTGAGCATTTAGCTATCTGGCTGGGTTTCGGTTTCTAAGATAGCTAATATAGAGTACCTTTTCAGGACACAATCATTAGACTTCTTTACTCTCTTGGTTCTCGTCATGAAGTAGAACGGTACCTTAGAATTTTCACTCAATCTTCAAGTGACGTTACCGCTGGAGGTGTTTTACCAGAAGCTAAATTCGCTGTTCTCAAGTGAGTATAGATAGAAGTACATGTACAGTGTATTGAAACTTTATATTTACTGATTCTGTTTTCTAATAGAATCGGTGGTGCTATCCTCACCAACGAGCTTGAAGATCTTGCCCTTTCATTGTCTTTCTTGAACCGACTCGGTTTATTCCCTGTAGTATTGCACGGTGCAGGTCCTCAGCTGTGAGTTCAGAATATACTCAGCTATATCAACATGCAGTAGCGCTAATAACCCCTATCAGTAACGATATTCTTGAAGCCGAGGGCATTGTACCAGATTACGAAGACGGTATCCGTATCACTGGTGAGTAGCCAATGTAACAACAGTAATATCCACAGTAGCTAATGTTAATCGTTAGACCCTAAAACCCTTTCCATCGCCCGAGTAAGCATCTCTTTTTAATCTTTTACTTTGTTATATCATAAACTGACCATGTTTCCAGCGAGTCTTCCTCCAAGAGAACCTCAAACTCACCACTGCCCTTGAACGACTCGGTACACGTGCTCGACCAATTCCTACCGGTGTTTTCACTGCCGACTACCTTGACAAAGCCAAATACGGTCTTGTAGGAAAGATCACTCGAGTAGATAAAGGTCCTATCGAAGCCGCTATCAAAGCTGGATGTTTACCTATCCTTACCTCCCTCGCTGAAAATGCCGAAGGTCAAATTTTAAACGTCAATGCCGATGTTGCTGCTGGTGAATTAGCTAGAGTACTCGAGGTGAGCTGATCGTCACCATTCTTACGACTGAGCAGCTGACTTTTTGATGATTAACAGCCCATGAAGATTGTCTACCTTAATGAGAAGGGTGGTCTCTATCACGGTGTTTCAGGCAAGAAAATCTCCACTATCAACCTTGATGAAGAATACGATTCCCTTATGAGAGAATCATGGGTTAAGTTCGGTACCAAACTCAAGATCCGGGAAATCAAAGAACTTTTAGACACTCTTCCAAGAACCTCATCCGTCGCTATCATTTCCACCGATATGCTTCAAAAAGAACTTTTCACTGATGCTGGTGCCGGTACATTGATTAGAAGAGGTCACAAGCTTTATAAACAACCTGGTGTAGAAGCTGTTGGATCAACTCAACTTCGACAAGTATTCTCTGAAAGAGATCCAGAAGTCAGTTCCGGTAAACGATCTGTAGCTGAAATCTTTGGTGATCTCAAGAATGGTTCTTCAACAATATACGGTGATGAACCATTTGATGTTGTAGCTGTTGTTTCGCACCCACAAGGTGAAACTCCAGTAATGACCAAATTCTTACCTTCAGCAAACGGTATGCTCAACAAAATCGCTGATAATGTATTCGACGTCATCAAGAAAGATCACAAAAGACTATTCTGGACTGCCAAAGCAGATGATGAAAACAGAGCATGGCACTTTGAAAGAGCAGATGGTAGTTTCACTAGAGCTGGAAGAAGTTTATTCTGGTATGGTGTTTCAGACGTAAAAGAAGTTGAAAGAATTATTGAAGGTTTTGAACAAAGTGGTAGAATCGAAAGAGTTTTCTTGCCTGTAGGACCAAGTGTACCACCTCATAGATTAAATGCTGCTCAAAGTGGTGTTAGAGCTTTTTCAACTTCAACTAGACCTTCTATGTCAACCTCCACCTCAACATCAAGAAGAGGGTATGCTACTTCAGCTGAAGTACCAAGAAAAAAAGTAGCTTTGATTGGTGCAAGAGGATATACAGGACAAAACTTAATCTCATTAATCAACAATCACCCTCATTTAGATTTAACACATGTTTCATCAAGAGAATTAGCTGGATTACCTTTGAAAGAATATACAAAATCTAATGTATCATATTCAAATTTATCTGTACAAGATGTAGGTAAAATGGCTGAAGAAAATCAAGTTGATGCTTGGGTAATGGCATTACCAAATGGAATTTGTAAACCTTTTGTTGATGCTATTGATTCAGCATCAAAAAAAGGCGGTAAATCTGTTATAGTTGATTTAAGTGCAGATTATAGATTTGAACAAGATTGGACATATGGTTTACCTGGTAAGGGTGTTTCTCAATCTATCTAGGTTTAAGCGTTCTCTTTTCTGAAGGAGGATAGGGTAGAAGAAGTATAAAGAATGAGAATAGAAATCGTATAGATAGTAAGATATTACATATAAAGAAGAATAATAGCTAAATGATATTTAAAATAACATGCATTGCATTTGTATTGTATTGCTTTATTACAGAATTATACGGACGTGAAGAAACTAAATCATCAAAAAGAATTTCAAATCCAGGATGTTATGCTACAAATACACAATTATTATTAGCTCCTTTAATGCCACATTTAGATCCTAATCAAATGCCCTCAATCTTTGGTGTATCTGGATTTTCTGGTGCTGGAACTAAATCTGGTGAAAAGGATTCAGAAGGTAGACCAAAGACTGTACCTAAAATTGTGAGTTTGAACATTAGACTTGGATTCAGTAAATTATCCATTATTTCTGCTTTTGCCATAAACAATTTCAAAAATATCATCAATTCATTAATTGGCTAACAAGTTTATTTTTCAATATTTTTAGTCAGCTGAAGATTTAGGCCTATCAATTAGACCATATTCACTTACAGATCACATTCACGAACGAGAATCTCGAAATCACTTATCTTCACTCTTACCTACCGAAACTCGTGAACAATTCAATTTAGCATTTATACCAAATGTTGCACCATGGTTTTCAGGTATAATTTCAATTTTAACTGCACCTTTAAATAAATCATTTAGAGCTTCAGAAATTTTCGATTTATATAAAGAAAAATATGAAAATGAAAGATTAATTACATTATCACAAAATCAAGTTCCAGATGTAAGAGATCAAGAAAATAAACATGGTTGGAAAATGGGTGGTATACAAGTTCATTCTTCAGGTAAAAGAGTTGTGGTTGTTGTGAGTGATGCTTGCTTTACAAATCGATCAAGCAGTATCCTGATTGACATTGTTTGTCTGTTACTTAGGGCACTTTGGATAACTTGCTCAAAGGTGCTGCGACTCAATGTATGCAAGTGAGTGATAGTCATTCTTCTAAACGCAGACACTTCATGAAAGGGTATAATTCTGATCATGCCTTCACACAGAACCTCAACAACTCGCTCGGTTACGATGAACTAGCTGGTATTCCTCTTGACAAACTCTAATAGCTATACGGAACCACATGAATATGCATAAAATAAACCATGTTGAACTACAATTCGACTGTGAAGTAGCGATGGCCAATGTTCGATGATTTCCAGCTGACACGACCTTTTAGCAAACCCCGGATGGCGTTTAGGTATTCTCGATGTGGAAGATGCTTAGGAACCATAATCTATGTCATCTGAACGAAAATTGCTCTTTACGACGTGTCTCGACGAATTGGAAGAATTCCTTGAAAGTCATTTCTTTTAATTGGCGGGAGACATCAGCTGTCACTCCGGCATCGATTTCACAGACTACAAGTTTGATAATCTTGAGCTTTCGGGATACGAATTTCAATTTCCTTTCGTGATCGCAGAATTTGCTAAAAGGCATGATGATACGATGTCAACTCCGTTGTGTACCCTCAAGCCGCTTGCGATGGACTTTTGAACTTACAATTGTTCAGTCTCGAAGATCTTCTTCATATCGCTCCTAAGACTGAAGGGTACCCAATTGCCAAACAATACCGCGTACCCGTTACCCGAATCACCTGGCCTGTTCAAAAATTCGTTGTTTTAGCCATACCTACAGAAAGTGCAGTCGAACTTACTTCGCTTGACACCTTCTAGACATGGATCTCACCTCAGCTCTAAGTCCGTCCACATGTTTTGGAGATAGTAGGGAGAGACGCAGCAGCCGTAACACGCTTGCATGCAATGATTCCTTTGGGAGACCGGGCATCGGCGTATATCCATCAAGTCCATCAGTCGGATCAAGATCAAAAAGCTTTCCGATAAGCTGATAGCGCCGAGTACGGGTCAGATTGCTATCGAACGATGATGGATCCAAAGCAATGTGCCTAGATGGAATCAGAAATCAGTGCAGGTAGCTCGCTTTCTCCTTGAATGCGCACTTACGCCCCGAGATCCCGGAAACAACTTATGAGTGTCCTGGACGTAGGTGTATCGAGAAGGTGACCTGGCGCGTAGACGAGCTCGTTCGACAGTACATTTTTTGATAGCCGGCTGTCAAGAACATTAGTAAATGCGTATTACTCTCATGATAGATGACTGACTTTACCTTGGAGCATCTCTTGAACACCTCGATTGTGGTATCCAAAAAGGCTCGCGCATCTAAGGATTCCAAACCTTGCATGGTGTGCTCCATTACCTGATGTACTTCTTCTGTATAACATGTGGTAATTCCCTTGTTTTCTTTTAAAAACTTCAGTAAGAGCGCTGTGTCAACGCTCTGTAGCTTGTGCCGATCGATGATATCTCTGCTCAACATTATTCGAGCGAGAGAGTCTGGCTTCTCCAGGTCATGATTACCAATGATGTCAAATAGCGGGTGTCCTTCATCAATGGTCGGTCGAATTTCAGGTTTACTCTCGTCTGATTCACTAGGATCGTGATACACATCGGGCACGGTCGCAGCTGAATCGAGGAGGGTTTGGGGCTTATATTCTGGAGGTGGAGATGAAAGACAAATAATGGAGGGAGATCCAGTGGATTCTGTTTCAGATTCTTCGTCACTGGATGAATCGTATAGTGGAAAGCGTCGACTCTCGTCGGTTGATCGAGATTGCTGCATCCAGCGCCATTGTGTCTTCTGGTGATCTTGGGTTTTGGCTCTGAGATTCAATTGCGGTATCACTCATAACCGTTAACGGCTCCTGTTTGAGCTTACTAGTAGCAGCTAAACCTGTTTCTTCCACCTTGACTCTCTTCCTCGGTGGGTTTACAGCCTGTACTGAAGATCCAGAGGAAGGTGATGGTAGTACAGGTTTGATCTCGGGCTCTGATTCGGATGATGATCCGGAAGAGGAAGAGGATGATGTGGAAGAAGCAGGCGAAGGTGATCGTTTTCGACGTTGACCGGGTTTGGGATCAGCTCTTGGTAGATCTTGAAGCAGTAAAGCTTCTGGTCGACCTTCCTTTTCATCTCTAAAGTAGAGCTCTCGTAAGATGAAGTAATAGGAATGTGATTCCCGAAATTGAGCTAGGCATAATCAGCTCAAATCTGCCAGATATATCATTGCAGACGACAAACATTAGGTTCGGAGTCCACTCACCCCGTTTCTTCTTGTCAGGAATATCCTCAAACGATGTCCACGTTTCCTCAATTCCGTGATTCTTTCTATAATAACCGTCTGCCATTTTCTTCTTCAGCCTAATAACGCACAAAGTTGTGTAGGTGTATACGATTAATAGGTGAGATATCTTATCAAGTGTATGGTTGTAAGATAGCAAGCAATATCCAGACACTTACCCGTTGATCCTGCCATTAATTGGATTCGAAATACCACTACCCCATTTAGGAGTAGGTATCCAATCTTCCTGCTTATCATCCCAAGTGGCTAACCCTCTCCTTTCAGCATCTTTCATCCATTCGTCTTGTCCAAAAAAATCCATAACTGCACATCGTGCTGTAAGATGTCGATCTTTAGGCACAGTAGTTGAACGCGGAAAGTAGATCCGCCGATACGTCTTCTCCTTCTTGATCAGCTTGAGCAATTTGAGAGTTAGATCCGCATTCCACCTATATCGTAATATATATGTCAGTCTTGTGATCTCGTGATAGAAGTAGTGATTAGTCGATATGAAACAACTTACAACACTCGTACCCCTGCACCAGAACGATCATTCGACATCTTCTTCCTATTTGACTCTGATCAGACAGGATGGGCAGCAAGTTTGGTTTAAGCTGAAGCAGCGAGATGTTGTACTACAGCCTGAAAAGAAACACTATAAAGCCAAGTATCTCAAATTCAAGGAGTGGATGTTAGGGTATAGTTTATCATTGTCGAGCTTGGACGCTCATGCCCCATACACACACAGCACAGACCGCTGAAGGTAAAGTTATCATTTAGATTATTGTGTTGTCGCACAGTCGAATCTGCTTTGAAGCGGAGCTATCTCAAGCCTCAAGGACAGTAGCTTGTGAGACTTGTGACGTGGAAATTCATATATATAAATTCGACAACATGACATTGATTGATGATGGCAAGTCGTAGATACAGCAAAACTGATCATGCGCGTACTAACTGTTTGATAGATATAAATCCTAAACCTTTAGTATCGAGTTACGTAATAAAAAAGGCAAATAATGTTCATCAATTGGATCTTGTAAGCTAAGTCTGCACATATCGTAAAAACATCGCTACTTGTGTGTACTAGATGATCTCCTCTGATAATCTGAGCTTAAAAATACCTAGGGTTTACGTTTTCTGCTGTTCACCTAACTGCTTCAAAATGTTCTTCGCCAATCGCAGCGGATTCTCTTTAGCTGGATTGATCCTCGTCTTCTCGAAGAAATCGCATAAGTCCTTTGGCCTCATTGTCGAGACAGGCGCACCACTCTCATGCAAGTAGTCAGGCTGTCGAGATAGCATGATTCGGATCCCTAATTTAACTCTCTTACCGCCTTTCGGACCCGTTTTGTTGAAGCTGTGCTCGAAAAGCTTTTCTTCGCTAGTAACGAAACTGAGCCACACCTTCTCAGTAAAACGCGTTGAACTCCATTATGTTGTTCGAAAAAGGTGAACACTCCTCTGCTCACCTTCTGATATCCCGGAAAAGTACTCGAATAGCCTCCTTGATACCGACGGGTAGCGATTTATTCAGGTACACGTTCAATTCAGTACCCTGAGATTTTAAGCTGAGATTTACTTGCCTCGTCAGTCAAATAATGAAGAGCTCCCCAAATGCACTTACCATTTGGGGCATTCCACAGTAAGCGATTTTACACGATCTTTCAGACTTCTCCCCGATGTTCGCTTGATGAATTGCCCAGCGAGTGCGGTGATCCAATGATCGGCTTGAATTAATCGGTTGTTTGCGTTACGATTTTCCGTCTTCCATTGAGCCCAACTTGCAGGACTCACAGCCCAGCTGAGATAAACGAAGTGTGTCGGGTTCGGCGAACGATTCCTGTCAAGACTAAATAGAACGGGACAAACCAAAATGAACAAGACATCACACGAATTGGCCGAATCGTGTGACTTACGCTCCTGCTCGCCACAGAATGTCCAGGATGATTTGGACTAAGTAATCGTTTTCTGCCGCTAGAGGCATGTAGAAGTAATGATCACTCAGGCTGATTAGGGATACGTCACTAACGCAACATACTGTAATTGTCAGCATATATACCGTTTCGAAATCTCAGAAACCGTTGGCGTACGTAGTCTGAAGCCGTCTGCGAATGATCTCCAAGCCCATCTCCATTCTTCCTCGATTCGTTATCCGTTTCTGATAATTTTTCGGTTGTGTTTGCTGTACCCATTTTCGGAGGTCAGCCTTGAATACCTTCAGCGCCTTTCCGCCAGACTTATTGGCGCGCGATAAGAAGCCTTCTGTTGCACGTTGAAGCTTAGCAGGATCCAATGCGCTTTTTGTTTTCAGGTATATTTCCACTTCTTCCACAGTTGCATGTGGGTCAATCGGATCGATCTCATTATCTTTATTTGCGCTTGGTGAATGCGCTGGGTGTGGATCATCGAACGAAGCTATCAACGGCCTCTGAGGATCTCCAAGCGTGGCAATGCCCGATCTAAGCTCGTCGTGTGTACACGCGGTGTTCGCGTTCGTTCCATCGACTGTTTCATCTTCCATTTCGATAGCGTCATCGTCCATTCGACCGGGGCCATCTGGTAAAGCTGATGCAGGATTTGGGACGGTGTTGTTGATGACTGATCTTCTTGTCTTGCTTGGTCTCGGGAACGAACCGAGCTGTGGGGTGTACAAGTGAATGGATTCGGATGAATCAGTATCGGCATTAGACTGAGAACACGTTGATGAAGGTGATGAAGAAGAGGGAGAGATTGACAATCTATTGGATGCATCATCTGAATCTGATTCCGAATTCGAATCTGGATTGAGATTTGCTTCTGGCTGTTGATCCAAATCTTGAACATGCCCGTTATGTATATCGGGAATTTCAATTTGCTCATCTTGATATATATACCCTCTGTGTTCAATAGAAATCGATAATTCTCTAAGCGGTGTGGTAGCTTCTCTGATCTCCTCTTCTATATCAGGGGATGAAGTAGGAACAGCTCTTCTAACTCTTTTACTTGTTGGAGCTCGTACAGGTGAAATAGGTGTATCTGATTGAAATCTTTCGAGTAATTTGGAGATATCCTGTTTAGTATCTGAATCTGACGATAATATTGATATAATAGATAACGATCGTTGTTTTCTTTTTCGAGGTTGACTAAATGAGGATGACTGATAATCAGGAATAATAAGTGGTTGAGGTGTGATATGGGTCTCGTTTGGTTGACATAATTGTTTGAGAATGAAATAGTATGGAATGGCTTTTTGCAATTCCACTAAAAATGCAACATGTATTAGTTGGACTCTCCGATTGATCTCTAGCGATATTATATGATTGTACTGAAGTATAAAAGTCAAATACTCACCTCTCTTTTCCCGTTTCTTTATATCCTCAAATGATCTCCATTTATCTTTTATACCATGATCTTTTGTCAACTTATCAAAATTTTTCTTTAATCTATAAATTCGACGGGTATCCAGGAAAGTGTATTCAAATTATAAAATAAACTGATTAGCGATATCCCTCGAATGAGATATAACTGGATATCATGTGCAATGTATAGTACTTACGCCAAAGCTTTCTCATAGATTGGATCATGTGTATCAACAGTTAACCATTTCTCAATATTCCATTCATCTTCAATTGAATTCCTATAAACGTATCCCAATCTTTCCATTTCTAACATATAAGGATCATCTTTGAAGAATTTTGAACAGAATTTCTTTGATTGTTTCAATTTACCTATAGCTTGAGTAGAAGATTTTGGGAAATACGTTTGAATTGCTGATTCATCTAGTGATATTGCTTCTACCAATTTCAAGATCTGTTCTGCTGGCCAGCTATGAGGCAATCGCTGGGTCAGCTATTGATCTATCGTTATCAAGACAACGGACTAGATTTCGTATGATCGATATGAAGGTGATGATATAGATTCAATGGCAACTCACTTGACTCTAACAGCAGCTCTTGGTCCCATTTCGAGGCTATATTGACTTGGAGGACCAGTTGAAATTAGTATGCTATGTAGCTGTTTATTGTAAAAAAATTTTGTTGAAGTGAAAAGAGAAGGAATTGAAATCCCAATAGACCGATTAGCACAAATTTCATACACCACTCACATGTCAACACATACATACAGCACATACCCTCTCATTCAGGGATTATTAGTTGAGCTCAGATCCATTAAAAGACACATCATCTGTTTCAATATCCTTAAGATGATCATCCACATGCATGAGACCAAATACTTCCCCTAATCTTGGATTTATGGTTAAATGTATAAAAAGAAACAGTGAACATCCGAATAAATGAACAAATGGTATGAATGAGTAGAAAATTAAACTGAGTGTGTTTTGTGAATCAATGAAGAGGTCATATAAGGACAGTTAAAAGAACAACACATATACTTATATACACAACGGTATTCAGGAGGTAGACCATTAGACCTCCGACACCTATGCCTTGACTCATTCGACCTGATTTCGGGATTTGAGGATCACCTTCTGTCCATTTACTAACTTCCCATTTTACTTCTTTGCTACTATGAGGTGTTCTTCTTATTCAATGATTCTGCTCTCCTGTTATCGCAATCGTCTCCGCTGTTCGTTTCTTAGTTTTTTCCGTCATAAAGGTCATTGTTGATCGTAAATCTAATTCAAGCGATTTTCATCCATCCCAATAGTAAATTAACCTTTTATAAGTGGTTATCCACCCAACATGTTCAAGGCCTTTCTTAACTCGCTTCTTGCAGTTTCAAAATCATCAAATTCTAAAGCCGATACAGCCCATTTAGCGTGTTTTTGAACTGTTTCAACTTCCCTTCTATTCAGATTGGTTCTAGTAGGGCCAAGAGCTGGTGTGATGTTTTGCTGTTGCGGTTGGGGAGAGGTCAATCCTAAACCATGTGGTTGAGGTTGAGAAGGTGGGTGTACAGGATAAGAAGCTAATGAAGGTGGTGGAGGTGGTGGAATAGTAACGGAGGAGTTAGTTGTTGGTTTAGCTGGTTGTGAAGTTGGTTTTGGCTTGGTGATAGGAATATTTGAAGTTGAAGTGGTATTTTTGGGTGTTCCGTCAACAGGTAAATTACCTGATCTTGAAGATGCAGAGGCTGAACTATCACCTCGAGGTCTGCCTTGTGGGGGAGGTTGCAATACAACTTTTGGTGAGGGTTTGGGACTTCCAGGTGGACTGGCGAAGTCTGTTGGAGGTGGCGGAGGAGGAGCATCATATGATGATACCGTTATATGGGTTGATGCTGGACTTAAAGGTGCTCCATCTGGTCCCATGAATCTAACATTCTTCTTGTCGCCTGGTGAGCCTTTATCAGGAGGCGACAATGGTGGTGCAGAGGGTAAAATTACATCTGGTCTGTTCGTTGGGAAATGCAATTCGTTATCGTCTTCAGGTAAGCCAGGAGTAGCGGCCGTTGACCAAGCACCGGAACCTGTTGAGTGGTTTCTGATAGGAGCACGAAGATCTTCTTCAGATGTTTGGAGACCAGATAGAGGAGGTCTATTCCCTGGTTGAGGGGATGGTCGAGGTGAAACGATTGGAGTGGATGTATTGCTAGAGTTGCTGGCCATTGTGGGACGAGTTTGAGAAGAGAAAGATCCTCTGCCTTGAGCGGGGGGTGATTTGGGAGGAGGAAGTGGTGGTTCGGTTGGAAGTTCGGATGGAATTGCAGGGAATGGGTTAAGGTCGTTCTCCTCTTCGGGAATAGCTATATGAAAGAGTCAACACTTCACCCTTGCAGTGACATGCGCAAATATGACTCACGAGGTCCTGATACCGGTGTTCTACCTTCTCTCAATGCTTTTGCACCATCTGCAGCTTTCCACCTTGCATACTGCAGCTTCTGTTCCATCTGTGTCAAGTAGTGAAGAAGTTAGTTGCACTAATAATGGTGATCCAGCGGTCAACTAACCTCATCCGTCATTCCACCTTCAAAGCATTTCAAGACTTCTATGAATTGACCAGCTACCACGAACTTCCTGATAGTCGCTCTTACAGAGGGAGTATTAGTTCTAGCTCATTTGAAAACGCTCCTAATGAGCTAACTTACTTGCCAGTATTTCCAGCTCTATCGTCGTTATCCGCTGACATAAACACCTTCAAAGCGAAAGCCTCTACTAAAGCAGCACCTGCAGCTTCAGAAGTGACAGCCTCGTTATTGGCAAGAATGGCTTTCATCTAGGTCATAGCTATTGCTTGAGCTTATGCTCTTTATCGACAGAGCTGGTTTAGTACTCACCTCTTCGAGAGCGTCAATCACACTCATAAGGAACAAGGTGTCTTCTTTTGTTCTTTGTTTGACAGCAAGAGCTTTCTGGGCAGCAGAGAAGCAGCCTACAACGGATCCTTACATTAGCACCTAAGAGGATAGAACTCTAGTGATCACTCACACCAATATGCTACGACTGGTTCTACCTTCTTAAGCTCATTAGCCCTTTTCAGGATCTGTTCACATTGTTTGAGTCCAAGAGGAACACCTTCGGTAGGTATTTTGACATTTTCCATCTTATCGTGTTGATGTGTGTGAGTTTGGAAGGAGGAGGTATGTTTGTATGGAGTGTTAGTAGCCTGGTGTTTGACCTGTTTGACTTGTTTGCTATATGGATGTTGAGGCGATTTGTTGTTTGTGGGTATAGATAACACAAACGGTGGTGCTTTTTGATATACCAAAGGGCGTAGATCGGGTGAGATTGGAGGTGTGAGTGGATAAGATTGGCGTGGAATCATCATATCATGTCAGGTGGCAATGACAAAAGGAAAGGTTGGAGGGAAAGGGAGTTTGTCGGTGGGGCGTTGTTGGGATAGAGAGGTATAGAAGCAGATAGGAGAGTGGATATCCAAAGCAATCAGATTTAGGTTTGAGGAAAGAGCGTTATGGTTGAGAGTGAGATAGATGTTGTTGTAAAAACCAGTGATAGGTTGACAAATATTCATGAAACAAGGGTATTATATATGTAGGCAATCCATTGTCAGCTTTCTCTCAATCCTTTAAACTAATCCTATACCAGACATAAAATCGCTCATAATGAAGCAACATTTCATCCGAAACTCGCTCAGGTCCGAGTTAATAGATACTAACACAATCACTCGGTTGAATGCCGATCAAAAACAGATAAAAAAAATGGTAAAAGGTAAAGAACAACGTGATGCCGCAAAAACGACTTATTTAAGATTCCGGTTAACCATCATGATTATGAGGAATGTAAGATCAATTGATTCCAAGCAATAAAGCGGTAAAATTGCATGCCAACTATACACAAGACATCAAAGCAATGTGGGAGAAGGATATGCGGGAATGGATATGTAAGAAAGGATGACAAGATTTGGGGTGAAGAGTGGCTTTCATATCTCGAAAATCAAAAACAAACATGAAGATAGCCATTAAGGTGGATACATCCATCATAACTCACCCTGACTTAGCCGATTATACTATCAACGTCTACTCTATCAGAGCCTGTCCCCCCAGGAAAGAAGCAGTATCGTGTGACTCTTACAAGCTTGATGTATCGAGCTTATTTACGCCAATACCATTCGAATTTGCCTGTTGAAAATGCGTGTTTCTCTTTTCTACTAATCAAAGTGGGGTAGGTGTAGAGACGCGTTTCGACCGAGTGCTTGATTGTATATCTTGAAGATGACGTGACTGACTGAATGAGAAGAGAAGGGGCGATGAGATAAGGATTGATCCACTTGACCTCTTTCAAAATCAAAGTGAAGATGGGATGACAAAAAGGGTGTCTTTCGGTTTGACCTAAAGGATGTGTATAATCGGTATTGGTCGGCTTTGAAGATTGGTAGGTTAGGCTAATTTACGTCCATAAGATTATGATAACAAGATGAGATAGAATGTATGATCCGGATTATCAGGATGAGATGGTTTGAAAGATGGTTCTAGTTTATTTGTTGATGACAATATGCTCATGTCAATGTTTTCGGAACATGTCAATTAACTCGTAAGCTTTAAGCTTTGTTCGCTCGAAATGTATGTAATATGACGAGACAAGTTTGACCACGTGTAAAAGCATCTACGGTGATGACCGATACAAAAGGCAATTTAGAAGATGACGTAAAGTAAAGTAAACATTACTTTGATTTTGATTTTGATTTTGGTTGACGCGACTTTCCATTTCCTCTGCTAGTATTCAACTTACTTTATCTTTGACTGACAGAAATAATCTATATTATATCACAACGTACACTGTTGGTATCCCTTCCTTCTACATCTTCATCCAAGTATAGTGTCTATTATCTCTTTGTACTGATCATTCTTTTAACTGACGCTTAATCATGTCTCGATACTCACAAGCACTGATCATATGGCAACCGAAATACTTATTCTTTCCTCCTGTTCAAGAACCACCTCCTCCAAAAAGGATATTCCGACATGTTGATCTGGAAGAGGAAGAGGATGTGGGTGTGCATATGAGAACAACTCGTTCTTTCTTCGGTCCTATAGTAAGCTTTCCAATGCGTGGATTTCTAGATTCGCAGAAGTTAAGCTTACAATTTTCACCAGGTATCTTGCTTGTTCCAAATGCAAGATCATGAATACATCTTTCCTCAACTCTTTATCAATGATACATTCCTTCGATCCATACGAAATCCTCCTAAATACTTTTCTTTCGATCACCATACTTACGTATATCAATTCCATCCTAACATATTAAACAAATCTGAACTCGATCTGCTTCATCATCAAGCTGACGAAGCTTACATCGAAGAGATACAAGAAGAAGAAGGACCGCCGGAAGAGAAAGAAAGCTCCCTGGAAAGTATAGATGAGAAATCACCTTTTCTTCCTCCTACACCCCTCTCGCCACCACATTCACCAGGTTCAAGGTTTAACAAACCAACAAAAACCGTTTGGAAACGTAAATCACCCGAAGCAGAACCAGACGACATCTTTTCTATAAATACTGATCAGCCTAAAAGACATAAATCTAATGAAGATCAATCGATCGATCAATGGAGAGTAGGTAAGAGACCTGGATTTCAAGGAAGTTTCATTGCTCCCAAAAAGGTCATTCACGCTGAAGATGAAGAAGAAGGTGGACAAAGCCAGCCTGAGCATGATCGGAAATCGAGGAAAAGAACTTTTAGTCAAGTGAGTTATGGTCACCTGTGAGAGTGAATTTGAACTGAAAAAGTTTCTTTCATCTCGTAGAGTATTCACTATTCATCGGAAAAAGTACTCAAGAAACCTTTCAAACCACCTACAAGAGTGTTACTCAAACCCAAATCGCCAACAAGTCCTCCTAGTGATATTTTCGATACTGCGTCCACTTCGACTTCACCTGGACTTACAACATCAACTAACGACAGTACTCCTTCTGACAAGTCTCATTCGCTCCGCACTCCTTCGACTAATTGTTTCCCATTGCCTAAAGTTGATCCATACTTTCCTGAATTCCCTACTCCACCTTCAATGTCGACGTCAACTTCTTCAAGAACTGCTCGAACTCCAACATCAAAACCATTCAAAACACCTATGAGAACCAATAGATCAACAGCACCTTCACCATCGACTGAAACGACCAGACATTCAAATCGGAAAATAATCCATCCGTCTTCAAGATCTTTGTCTAATGAGAATAGGAATGGTAACAGCAGAACTAGACCATCTAATCAAGCTGAAATTACTAAGTTAGAAAAAGAGGTTTTGACCATGAAACAAGCTATCAAATACTATGATAGTCCTGAAGATGAGAAATTAAAGGAATTGGTAAATATATGGAGAAATGCAGGAAGAGATATAGTTGAAAAGCTATTTATGATTATACCCAAGCCAATGGAGTACGACCATCCTTCATCTAGCAGCGTGTCACCATACTCCACCAATTCAACGTCAAGGTATAATACTAATGGTTATTCTACATCGACCAACTATTGGAAAAGTTCTCTTTATGATGATGAATTCAATTCTAATGATGAGCAAAAGAATTACCTGAATAATGCTCATAGAAATGATAAAGGTGAATTAGTGGATGATGACGGTATTCCTTTAATTCAGTGTGAAAGCGATAAAGAAATGGAATCGTTCTGGGAGAGTTTGGTGAAAGAAAGTGAAAATGTTAACAAGTGAGTTACGGTGAGGTGGTAAATGAAATGAAACTCTGGTTAGAACATGTTAAAAAAGAAGAAAACCAAAACTGATCAATATTACATCGATAATGCACCTTGTAGATCGAAATCGACCAGTCGACACCAGAGTGATAGTAGCTATTATGATAAATCCTATGACAATAGGTAAGTCCCACGTTTCTCATAGAATTACATCAAAGACTATCTCCAGAGAAAAAATATGTGGTTCATACCAGGAATGGTTAACTGATGTGCTTTTGGCAAATAGTCAGTCTGAGTCCGATACCACATCGATACCATTAGCAAGTGAAAGTTGTACTTCAGAAGAGAAATCACAAGAATGGAATTATGAAAGTTTGATGAAATTATATGGTATTGATCCTGACTTATTAGGATGGGATAAGGTTGACGAAGATTGGAAAATGATAGAATAATGGTATTGTTTTAATTCTTCTTTTACCGTGATTAATCATTTAACCAGTATGAAAAGGGTTTTGGAATTTTTATTGATTTGTTTTTGAGAAGATTCTGAGAAGGAATATACTGTATGCTGTCCTGTATGATATAGATGAGTACTTCAACATTCAGTTTCAAATTATGCAACAAGTTTATAGTGTATATAGAGAGTATATGTAGATTTGGAATATCCGCTTTACATGACAAATGCATCTTCCTGTATATTATAATAATAGTGAAGAAAGCTCTTGAAAACGTACATATCATATTGCATGAGTTCTCTTCACTTCCTTTGGAGCACTATCAAGAATTTGGTCATATGTTAGATCATTTCAATATATGCATGTTATATAACTTCGTTATTTATTACTTGAATGTGACTACTAATCCTTCATTTATATCACTTTATCATCAAAATCCCTTTCTTTTCTTCTTTATAACAATCATCAACTATGACAAGAATTAACTAAGACGTTATGTTTTTTCCCATATCAATAATCAAAATTAATTCTTCTTCTTTCCTTTACCTTTAACGACTTTAAATCCTAAATCATCTTTCAATTTTGGTGGTTGGGTTTTAACAATATCAGCTAAACTTGAAATTTTTGCTGTTGTTGTTGAGTTACCATTACCACTTTTAAATCTTTGTGAATCTGATTTTCTTTTTGTATAGAACTCTTGTGCAAATCTTCTGCCATCTAATGTTGAAGAATTGGCGTAAACTCCATCAGAAATGATTTCCAATGTTTCTGCTCGTTGGGATTGTGGTATATCAATTGGGAATGATAATAAGACGTTGTTAATGAAATCGTCGACTGAACATTTTTCAAGTTATTTCATCAGTCATCATTGCATAGCATATTAACTTTGCGTGATTAACAACTCACCATCACCTCGATAACCATTTAGAGCACCTTTAGCCCATCTGATAAACTCCACACTAGGAGCATTTGGATCTTCGACTGGAGCAGGAGTACCATTAACTTTCTTAGGTGTACCAACAACAGCAGCAATGTTAGGAACTGAAGTGGCAGCTTTGACTGGAGTAGCAGGTTTAGAGACTGAAGGTGTAGAAACTACTCTTGCGGCGGATGAAGTTACAATGGATGATGCAGAAGGTTTGCCACTAGCACCAACTGTTGTCCATCCAGCGGGAGCGGGGGCAGACTGAAATTCAGATCATATCAGCATGACTCTTTCAAGGACTATTACGTCAAAAGCTGTACTTACAGCAGCATTAGCAGCTAAATCTGCATAACCTCTCTTTTGTGTACTCGATACTGAACCAGCAGCAGAAGGAAGACCAGGTGCACCTTGAGACGCTCTAGCAGCTTGAGCAGCTTTAGCTTTTCTCTTTTCTTCTTCTTCTTGAATTTGTTTTAAAGTTTTCTTTGGTGCAGCATCATTTCCACCCCAAACAGGTGCAGATGGAGTTGATGGTGCGGTTGTAGTGGTAGTAGGAGCAGAAGGCTTAGATGAAGGTAAACCCCACGACATTGAAGTTGGGAAATCTTCGTTTGAAATTGATGGTGTTGGTGCAGGTGAAGATGTAGCTGCTCTTGCTTCAGCTAAAGCAGCTTTTCTAGCTTCAGCATGTTTAGTTTCAGCTTCTTGGATTTCTCTCAACGAAGGTGAAGATGAAGTTTTGATATCTTTTTCATCTTTGATTGCCCATGGTGCAGGTTTGGCTGAAGCTGATGACTGTTTTTCACCTGAACTAGTTCCAGCTGTTGGACCAGGTGTAGCAGGTGCAACTGTTTTAGGGGCAGAGATGGTTTCAGAAGTGGAAGCTTGTTTAGCTGGAGCAGCTGGTTTAGCAGGGAGAGAAGCTGGAGCAGGAGGTAATTTGAGAGCCGCAGCGGCAGCAGCAGGAGTAGGATCGGCCGAAGATGGTGATGAAGGTGCAGGAGAGGAGACTGATGCCTTTCTAGATGGAGCTTTAGATGATGGTTGACCCCAGACAGAAGCAGGTGCTTTAGCGGGTGGTGGCGCTGGAGTTTCTGGTTCAGGTGATGGAGGAGCCTCTCTTTGTGGGGTTTCAGCAACGGGTTCTTCTACAGCAGGAGCAGCGACATCGTTGACGATGTCGGTCTCCTCGGAAACAGCTTGAGTAGCTTCAGAAGCGATAGGAGCGAATACTTGGTCCTGAGGAGCTACCGGTGAGAGAGCTTCGGCAACAGCTTGTTCGATCTCAGGGTTTGGTTGTTGTTGAGGTGGTTGTTGTTCAACTGGCCAAACAGGTTGAGGCGGAGCTTGTTGTTGAGGGATTTGAGGGGCATAAGCAGGAGAATGGTGAGGATGTTGAGGGGGTTGAGGCATACCCCAAGGTGAACCAGGAATAGCGCCTACACCAGCAGAAGGGGAGAAGAGATCGCCACCTCTAACTGGGCTACCAATTTGAGGCGAAAAGAATTGTTGTTGGTGTTGAGGTTGCATAAATGGCATAGGGTTTTGACCGATTGGAGAAGGCATACCGATTGAACCGAAAGGACCATTGAGTCGTGGTCCGCCGGGAGCAGCAGGTGCCATACCCCATCCTTGACCAGGTCCAGGACTAAAAGCAGCAGGAGAACCAAGATGTCCGTTGTTGAAACCGGGTCCATAAGCACTTGGGGAGTAAGGAGCTCGTTCAGGGAGGAAAGCTTGGTTGAATTGTTGAGGTGTAGCTTGGACAGGAGGTTGTGGGCTAACTCTAGGATCGGCAGCGACTGGGGATGAAACACCGAGGTTTCGGAAAGAGTCTGGAAGACCATTGATAGCTTGTTGTTGGAGCGCGGCGATAGGGATAGGGAGATTAGGAGGTAATTGACGAGGTCTGATGGGTGATAAGAAAGGTTGAACGGCACTGCCAGTGGCAACTTTCAATTCAGCAAGGGGACGGAAAGAGGTTTCTGAAGCTCTTCGAAGTGGAAGATCGTCGGTGAAGTAAGAGTGAGAGTACCAGTCGTGCATTTGGGTTCCAGTGAAGGGACCTATATAAGTATTAGTTAGCAGGAGTATGGCCGAGGTAAGAACTGTACTGACCTTGCTCTTGACCGTTTGGATCTCGGTAAAACCACTCGATGGCTCCTAAATCTTGCTTCTCTTCTGTAAGAGTAGGGGTCTGAGCTCTATCTTGAGGAACAGCTGGAGCATTGATCGAATCAAGAACGGTTGCATCTCGTTCTGGGACGGGAGTAGCGGAAGGAGTAGCAATGACTGAAGCAGAACTGGGCTCTCCGGCAAAAGGCACCTCGAGAGTCTAACTCGATGTCAGCTTATATCCAACAGAGAAGGCTACAGTTGACTTACCTTTTCTCCATCACCAGGAGCAGTTAGGCCAGCAGCGATTCTCCATTTCTTTTGACCAGTCCCCCATCCAGGTCCACCACCTTTACCGAATTTACCGACTTCCTCTTTTTCCTCCTCTACCTTTTCTTTGGCGGAGTCACCGTTCCTTAATGTAGAATCAGTAGTGTCGACCACAGGATCAGCATTAGGATTGGGTGATAAAGGATTGGCAGTGGACAGGGCGGAAGGGGCAACACCACCAAATCCTAAAACACCTTCAAAATTACCGGAACCAGTTCTAGCGGGTCGCCAATTGGGTCCAGTCGATCGAGGAGCATCTATATACTTTGTCAGCTTATCCCGCTGAATTCATCACAATTGTTCAAGCTAACCTGTACCAGCTTCGGCGGCTTCACCTCGAACTCTGCCTAATCTTTTCCCAACTCCACCAAATCCACCGCCAAGAGCACCTGGAGCTTTACTATCCAAACCACCAGGACTGATCATACCTCCACCGATAGTGCCTATCTTTCCACCAAGACCACCACCGAAAGCACCACCTTCGCCACGAGCAAATCCACCCGTTCTACGGGAAGGAAGACCGTTAGGTGTAGGTGGTTCAACTGGATTTGCGTTTGCGTTTACAGCGTTCCCATGGGTATTTTGACGTCTGTTAGGTAACGGAGGATGGACGGAAGATGCAAGCAGCTTTGAAGAAGAGGGAATTAGCATTACAATATGAGAGGGTATCTGTATCAACTCACCTTCTTCTCAATATCCGAGAGATCCCTCAACCCAATTGGTCTATTGACAGCTTTACTAACCAAAACACCTCCTTCTGCCATTTCGACTAATTCAATTGGTCTTTCTTTAAATTTATTTTCATCAAAAAGATTCAAAATTTGTTCTCTACTATATCTAAATGGATGTGAAGTACCATTTTCTTTTGGTCCACCACCATTTAAAGTGTTATTTGGTTCTTGATATGGGAAATAACTTGCATCATTTGGAAAATTTGGCGATTGTGGTGTATGAGTTACTCTAGAATAACTTAAAGGTTGATTTGGTGCTGTAGTTGTAGTGGGTGAATTGACTCCAACACGTTGATTTTGCGATAATGCAGGAAAAGGTACATTATTATTTGGAATAGAATTGGAATTTGTTTTTTGATGTAATGATGATACTGGATGTTCAGTCGTAGGTGTTAATGATGTACCAGATGGTTTGATTGATTTAACCCATTGAGGTGCAAAGTGGATAGACATCTATTATGTGAGTAAGGGGTAGTTAGCTATGGATGTTTGACATTTTGATGGTAAATTTTGGAAATCAAGGGAAAAGAAAAGTTCAATGTTGAATGTTGAAACATAAGTTTTGTAATCGGAGGGAGAGAAAAATTTGCAGGGTACTAAGAGTGGATCTCCACAATACATCCCAGGTGAACCACTTTTTGTCCTTATCGTTCTTCATGCAGTTGGTTATCCAGTAAAAATGAACCAGTCCATCCTTTTCAACTTTCATTCATCTCGGTCTCGATATACCGAACTTGCTCAAGATTTTGATGAAAGTGATCTCATGTGATGGGTTCAACTCACCTTGAATGCAATGTTTTAATTCTTGATTGTGACTACGAAAGTGCTTGAGACAGATGAATGCTGTTGATGCTGAGAAAGTAATGCTATGATAGACGGAACGAGTGAAAGCGATAAGAGTAGAAAGTAGAATATTAAGGAATAAAGTTGAACCAAAAAGTTGAATTAATACATCATGTCGTAGTAGCGTGTTCTCGTGTGCCATAATACAATAACCAGAACATGACTTATAGTACGCGGCGTTTCAACACTATACAACTATAATCCCGATCATTAGGTAGCTTATCATTGCAAATGTGGCGGTGGAGGTGGTCCGCTTTTCTTTCTTCTCGTTTTGGTACAAGATGAATTAAGCGAGGCTGTATGAAATCAAGTATGGACAAGCAAAAGTGATATGTTATGAGGTATATCTATTTGCTGAAAGCGCTGTGTGAAGCCTGGTGAACTCATCGCTGATGACAATGACAAGCACAAGAATACACATCGTGAGGATTTCTTTCCATACATGAGAAATATCACTATTGCTAACAACAAATCAGCTAGGTGTAGGATCTATAGGAACATTATTAGCTCATCATTTGAGATTATCTAAACCCAGTACACCTATCAGTTTATTGGTGAGATCACCCAGAACATTTCCTGGGCAGTTGACTTCTTTGAGAGATGGTAAAAAATCAGTATCGAGTGGATATGAAGTTGAATCTTCATTAAAGGGAGAAGATAAATGGTTCGATGAACCTATAAAAAATTTATTGGTAGCTACAAAAACGATTCAAACTTTGGATAGTATTAAACCGTTAATCGAAAGTAAAAGGTTGGATGAAAACTCAACCATCACATTATTACAAAATGGTATGGGTGTTTATCAAGAATTAATAGATAAATTGTTCACGAATGAAAAGAAAAGGCCGAGTTTTATCTTGGGTACAACACCACATGCAGTTTCACCTTATAATAATGAAAAAGGTCAAATAAATCATAATGTTTCTTTAGGTGATGGATTCATAAAATGGGGTTTAGTTAATGACCCATATAAGAATATGAACGAGAACTTTAGTATTGAACAGAGTATTTGGGGTTCAAGGAATAACGATATTCTATATAAAGATGATTTGATCGATTTGACAATACCTAAAGAAAGAGAAGATTTAATCTCTTTGAGAGATACAATAGAAAGTATAATGAGTTTAGATGATTTAAATCCACAATTATTAAAATTTGAAGAATTGAATAAAGCTTTATTATTGAAATTAGTTGTAAATTCATCTGTGAATACAATAACAGCTATTTTAGGTAGAGGTTTAATGTTAAATGGTAAATTATTAGAAATTCCTGAAGGTTTAAGATTAGTTGATTCAATTATAAAAGAATCTTCTGAAATTTTACTCAAACATCTATTAAAATCTATACAAACCAACTCTGAGACTGAGATTAAAAAAGTAAATTTGGAAATGTTTGAATATGAAAATTTGAAAGAAATGGTATATAAAGTAATCAAATCAACATCAACAAATATAACTTCAATGGCAGTTGATATAAGAGAAAAAAGAAAAACTGAAATTGATTATATAAATGGTTATTTAGTTAAATTAGGAAATGATTTAGGTTGTAATACACAAACTAATCAGATGATTTGCGATATGATTAAATTTATCGAAAAATCACATCACTAAAGTGGAACATGAAGGCTCTGTGTGAAACGAGAATGGGTCATGTTCAGCAATGATAATCGCGATGGACACGCTGAACGTCGATCCAGATCTATTAGCGTGAATCTCGCCTGCAGTTAGAACAGGTCGAACAAAACTTACTCCGGGGAAGTGGGGTAGCTATCCCTCATGAAGTAGAATAGATTATCGATTCAAGCGCAATCACGAATGGCCACGCTGCAGAACCTCGACGAGAGCTCAGCGTTGACTGCGGAAATCATTCAATAAACAATATAGACATTATAGATTTTCATATGAATACAACAACATGAAATATAATGCGATGTAATAACCCATCTACTGTAACATGATTTCATCAAATTATCCTTATTCTTGATTACCCATCCCTACGAGGTGGTATATGGGGATCACCGTATAAATTCATGCATTTTGAATTGTGTACTCGTAAATCCACTTAATCCATCATGACCAAGTTCTAATAACTGTTTACCTGTAGCTTTTTTTAACATTGATTCTTTTGTCGTTGAAGAAGTTTCAGATAGAGGTGATAAAGGTGCGATGGATGTTGGATTTTGTGATTGTCTAAAAGAAATCATATTACAATCATTCAATTACTTTGACTATATATCACATCAAGATAAAATGGAGATTTGGACTTGAGCTAGTCGCTTACATTGGTGCACCAAATACTCTTAATCCCCTTACATGCGTATCTTTACCATTCAAATGATTAGCCAAGATTATAATTCTTAAATGATGGCATGGTATCGGAGGTCTATTAATGTGTACAAGAAGAATTAGTTATCCCTATACTCAACGTCAATCATACGTAGTGGATGACTGCTCCAGAGAGAAATACCTATGACTTACCCCTCAGTCTCTTGACCATCCTCTGTGACTTCCATAGGACGTAATATTATCGGTATCCATCCGTCTGGTTTATTGAAGTCCATATTTCGTACCTAAATGAATTAAAGAATTAGTCTTAATCGGAACCCTTAGATATAGGATATAAGTGATAAAAAGCTCTTTGTACCTCTTGTAAATCATGTAAACCAGTTCCAGCTCTTATAGATATTTTTGAAGGTGTATAAGAATCATCACGAGGATGGGACATATGAACTGCAACTGCCTATAATTCACTCACATCTGTTAGCCATGATAAATGTTATGAAGAATTTCACTCACAGATACATGTACTCTTCTTGGAAATGCTAGATCTATTAAATGAGGTTGAGGGCCTTCAGACCTATCACATTGTCAATCAATTATCATTAATTTGCTATCTTTGCCAGTCCATTCGAATTTTGCTTACTGCCAGAAAGTCCCATCATTACCATCCCTCAAATTATCCACTCCAAATCCATATTTATGTGATGAGACTGACCAAGATGCTAAATGTGATAATTCTGGTCGTTCTGTTTCCGGTCAGGTAAGGAAGAGGAAAGATTAATTCGCTATTTCCACTCTTGATCCGTTCTTACTTACCATCTTCCTGATCGTCATATTGTTCAGAATGTACTGACTCTGCCATGTTAAATTTCAAATGAACGCCTACGAGCTATATATGTAGGCGTTTCTTTAGTTGTATGATTCTCAACTCTACTTCAAGTCAACCTTGGCTCGATTTTGTTTACACGAACAGACAGATGACGATATTCCGTCGGAAATCGTGTGTTTACGGCAGTTTGAAAAGTCGAAAGTCGAAAGCTGAAAGATCTTCAAGAAGAGGAGGAAGAGGAATGTCAATATACATTTCTTAGTTTGGATTTGAGAGTGAAAGATCTGCGAGTATACTTCATTCACCAAGAATGATCAAATCTTTGTCGTCAAGATGAGAGATAACACGTGAACAAAGGCTGGATCATCCCATACAATAATACCCAGTCTTCTCTTCTGTTGAAACTGTTGACATATACCCACACCCTTCCAGTGATTCATGAGCAATCAAACACAATCTCATTGACAGTCGTTGAATCATACCTCTAAAGTCATCAAAAAAACCATGTACGAAACAATCATCATACTTCCAATCATCTTGTTGATTTTTCTAATTGGATTTATTCATTATATATGTCTCAATGCACCATCATCAGCATATCCATCATTGAACCCTACAGCAGAAACAAATAGAATATGGAATATAGAAAGGAGAAATGGGTTTGTTATTTCTTTTGAAATATGGACATCAACATTAAATGAATTACCAAAAACTATTTTAAACAAATCAAATATCAATGTAAAAAAAGCTAGAGGATTAAAATTGATTTATAATTTTGGAATTGGATTATGTTTATTAGGTTTATTATCATCTATTATTGGATCAACTTGGTTTACATGGATTGTATGGAAAGATGTTTGGAATGAAATTGAATTACATACTTTACAAAAAGTGAATTCAGATTCGACCATATCGATACCTACGATTGATAGTCAAATCGTCAAAAGGGCTTTATCGGATAATATCTCGTCAAATGACGATATAACGTCAAATTCGTTAGGAGCAATGACCTGGAATTCAGCTGGAGGTTTACAGCCACTAGTATGTCTAACTCGCTCAATCTGTGTCAGGAATCTGCAGCCTACTGTGTTCATGCTTATCATCATAATAGATACCAGGTCTTACGATGCCTTGGACACATCTTCCTACTTTGATTTTGGCGTTGGTGGTTAATCAATTAATACATGAATTCGGTCATGCTATCAGTGCTGCCTTGTGAGTTTATTATGTCTCTCACAATTAATGCCAAGTAAATTTCCCATAACAATTGTCATTGACTGACGTTGTATGATTTCTCAGAGACGATGTACAACCTTGTCGATTCAGTATCAGTCTTCATGCGGTATTACCAAGTATGATGGTTTCTTTTCCATCTAGTATTGATACATTAGACCCGTGAGTATGAAGGTATAATATTTTGCCCACCATCTCTCATTCTAATATCTTTATCTGAGTTCAGGTAACTGCTTAATGCTAACATAATGCAGTAACGCGAAAATGCGCTTAGCTACTTCAGGGCCATTCCATAATCTCATAACTTGGTTTGTTGTCTGGTTAATCACTTTCAGCGGAGTAGGTAATTTACTTTGGTATGATAGAAGTAAAGAAGGTAGAGTTGTTCAAGATGTACATTGGGTAGGTATAATTCAGAGTGACATACATGAGATATGATTACAATCTATATTGAGCTGATGATCCAATTTTAACAGAACTCCCCTCTTTATCCTCATCTTCTACCTGGGACACTCATAACACATCTTGATGATATTTCGTTGGTAGCGCCCACTTCAAATGCTGCCACAGACACATGGACAGAATTCTTATCATCTGGTAAAATGATTGATCAAAGTAGAGGATGGTGTATGGATAAAAATGTATTCTTATCACAACCTGATCCATTTGTTCAAGGTATAGGAGATAATGAAAATGAACTGTTGGGATCAATATTGAATAATAACGACAAGGGCGATTGTAAAACGAATGAAACGTCAAAAATCATATTTGAATCAAAATATGGAATAACAAAAGGAATTTCAAAATGTTTATATCCAAATCCAATATTAAATATAAAATCAACAAAATGTCCTTGTCCAGATTCAAAATGGGTTTGTATCAGGCCTTCTCCCAAAGAGAATATCTTACGTATAACAACCAGAGTTGAGGATGGAAATTGGAACATTCAAGGGAAAGATCATGATAAGGTTATATTTTATACGGGACCAAAAGAGGAGATACTGAGAGATGTGAGAATAGATATAAAATCAGCTAGATATTGGAAGAATGGTATAAGATGGTTTGTACTGTTTTTCAAGTGAGTAATATATTCAGTATCATGGTCATTCCACTTTTATGGCATGTCAAGGAACTCGCTATGATAACTGTATGAATGTATGTATTTTCTGATACTGATAATCTCCCTTTACGCTTCACTTCAGCTACACATCAACAATATCATTATCATTATTCTTATTCAATTTACTTCCATTACCTTTAACAGATGGATCTCAATTACTGAATTCACTATTACAATGGCAATCTACCGTCAGACCTAAATCAATTGAATCAGTAGCATTGAAAGGTAGGATAAACAATAAAAATGACATGAATGGATCATCAGCAAATATCAAATTATACAGAGAATATGAGATTGATTCGGATGAAGAGGATGACCAAGATGAAGAAGAGAGATATATAGGTACTAATCCATCGTCCCGATTGAATGAGCGATTCATGGAAGAAGGGAGATCATCGAGAAAAAAGAAATCATGGAAAAGATGGTTAAGAAGATCAATCCAATGGTATACTATGCTCATAGTCGGTTTGTGGTCTTTGGGTTGGGGAATGTTATTCCTGTTGAGATCGAGTTAAAATGAATTCGATTGTCTAAGAAGCGGAGACTTCTCGCTTGTAGATCGTATACTTTTCGGGATATCTATATTACCAAGTTGTACAGTATATATTCTATTCACATCTCTATGTATTGCTTCATCTACGCCTCTATGTATTCTATGTATATTATATAGTTTGAGATCAAATTTCATTCGTTCCAAGCTAAGCTATTCGTGATGTAAAACCCACTTAAACCTTTAACAACAGCTTCCATATTCTCTTTACCTTGCTTTACCCAATTTCCATCTACATCTTCAAAAGCAATATCAACACCTAACGTAGTAGCATTTTCTTCATTTCTCCATCCACCAGTCAAAAATTCATATCCACAATCTTTACCCATAATTATCTTTCTTGCTTTTTCTTGTTCTATTTTAGATGAATGTCTAAGGGCGGTCCATAAACCGATTCTCTATATAATATCGAGATCAATTATGTAAATTTACAAAAGTAAGCTCTTATCGCTTTCTTATGATTACACAACGCAATATAATTCACTAAAAACTTACAGGCGGTACAGTGATTCTACCAATTTTCAAACAATATTCACTTATTGCCAAACAACAAATAATACCACCATCTTGTCTTTTACTTCTTTTATTTACCCAAGATTTCTTGATTTCTTCGATTTTACTTTTGGGCATTTCTGGTCCTCCAGCAGGTGTAGAACTACCACTTGTATGTGTCTTCTTAAATGCATCGATAGGTTCAGCTTTAGATTTACTTGATTTTTGGTTTGATTTTGGATAAATGATGAATTCTGAAACCAAGTAAAGCCTAGAAAAAAAATAGAAAATACAAAGTAAATTTAGTTCTTGATTCTATTTTACTCATATTAATATGGAATCGTTAATATATGATAAGATATTATCATTGATTGATCATAAGATTCTGATCATTCATTCAGTCATTTGTGAAACCCCCCAACAACTTACCATTTTTCATCCCATCCACCTATTCTAGTTTCAATAATATATTTTTTACCAAAAGGAATTTCTTTAAAAAAATTATAATGACTTGAACCTAAAGCTAAATATGCACCTGTACCTAATAAAGGTTCAAATAATTTCATTCCAAATTTCATTTCAATTGGATCTGAATTTTTTGCATAAGCTCTGATAAACAATAAAAAAATGGAATATACAAGGTCATTAAGATATTATTTTTTATCTTCTTTTTTAGGTTAAGATAGATTTCTCACACACTCACGAATTACTTAAATGTAATCTATAATCACAATCATCAAACCAAGCTAATCTATTATATCTAACTCTAAAATCTTCAAGTCCACCATTTGAACCTGAACTTGAACTTGAACTTGAACTTTGTTCAATTGTTTTAATAGAATCATTTATATATTTTGATCTACCTTTTCTCAATTGATCTAAATGTAATTTTGATGCTACATTAAATATTCTAAAATGCCATATGAATGGCCATGATGGTGCTTGAAGTATGAATATTATAGCTATCAGATATTTCACTACATTTGCGAGGTTAGCTAACGTGCAATCACTTTTATATGTGTTTTTTTTTTTTTTTTTTTTTTTGACTTGTGTATGATAGGGGTATATTTGTATAGTGTTGACTTACAAGGCCTAGGTATACTATTCGATAATTTGGACAAAACATCGTTCTTAGTCCAATCTACCAAAACGGACTTGAGACCGTTAAGCAGATTTTGGGATACAGAAGTGATAGTGCTGGTCATTATGAATCGGTGAAGTTATCTTCCGCTAATCACTTTGTATTAGCGCAATGAGAGTTTGACAGTACAACGACAATATTCAATTTCGACTTGCAATGTTTATACATTCCATTATTGAAATGTCATGATTCTTGCTTATACATTCTCAGACTTTGGCTGTTCCCATTCAGTGTCCATCCAAGAAAGCGAGGTGTAGATCTTAGCTTGACGATAACATGCAGATTAGGCCGATTTAAGGGTTACCTTAGATGTTATCTTTCGCTTATTCAGCGTTCAGCCGAAAAACACACATACCGACTTTTCAGGAGTAACCTTTTACTTGACAATTGTTACAACAAGTATGAGAACATCTGTCACAGCAAGATGTTATACAAAGAGCACGCACATCGAACAGAGTTCATTGTCATATGTTTAGTACGGTGATTATCATTCTCCAGCTATATATGGTACACTCCGACCTTCATATAACTATCAAAGTGCTATTCCAGGATAATCGCGTGGTATGATTTTATCATCAATTACCTCATATTACCGGCATCATTCCCTTCTTACACCTTCTTTCCAGAATGCGATTGTATATAATTGATACATATCCTATGCAATATCGAGCAGAATCTCGTGGTATTTTGTTAAAATATGACGAGTATGACTATGGTGTATGTAATAATGATAGTCCTAATGAAGCACAAATAGCAAAGTCCGTACTTCGTTTCAATCATAGCGTTTCAAGCATCCTTCCCAGCGATCTGACCATTATCATACTCTTCGCACACTGGTTGGTCATCTAGAACATCTTCGTGAACCATAATTGTTGACCCAATTAAAAAGCATTCATTCCTTCAACGAGACTTTCCATGCCTTCTCTACCTTTGTTAACCCAATTGTCTTTATTGTCTTCACCACCTTCTAATCCTATATCTGCTCCTATGTTATTAGCATCCGGTAATTCTTTCCAACCACCTCTTAAGAATGATTTACCGCCATCTTTTGACATTACGATCTTTCTAGCTTTGTCTTGTTCTGCTTTTGAAGGTGACTGAAGTGACATCCAAAGTGCGATTCGCTATGCAGTATATATAAGTTTACTACTTTTCTACGCAAATAAGAAGGAAACTTACAGGAGGAATAGTAACTCTACCCATTTTGAAACAATATTCACTTATAGTTAAACAACATACAACACCACCATCTTCCCTCTTTCCTCTCTTTGCGGCCCAGGATCGTTTAATCTCTTCTACTTTACTACTTGCTACTGTCGTGGGTGTAGATGATCCAGTGTCATTGCCATTGGACGTAGGAGGTATAGGGGAAGTAGAGCGTGTTGGTGGATCTGATATGGAAGGGACTATGGAAGCTGAAGAAGTTGCTTCTGAGATGGTTTCGGATGCTTTGGAGGATGCTGAGATGATAGTGTTTTGAGCGGTTGTTTTGGCTGATTCAGATTTTGATCTAGATTTGTTTGATTTTTGAGGATACAAGATGAATTCGATAACAACGTAGAACCTATATCGAGTAAGGTAGTCAGTATGGATGTCAATTATATATTTGTAATATCGAAACTGACCACTTCTCATCCCATCCAGCACATTTAGCTTCCATAACATATTCGGCTCCCAAGGGAATTTCTTTGAAGAAATTGTAATGTGTAGCACCCAAAGCCATATGTGCTCCAGGTGTGAAAAGAGGGGATAAAGCTTCTATACACCATTTCATCTTTAGGGCATCAGAGTTTTTAGCATATGCCCTAAGTGAAGTATTAACTTACATTTCAACAGGTATACTTTATAGTCAGAAAGGTAGGAGAGAACTTACGAATTACTTAAATGTAAGTTATAATCACAATCATCAATCCATGCAATTCTATTTATTCTAGTTCTTAAATCTTTTATACCACCTTTTTTATCTGATTGTGATTTCCAATCTTTCAAATATTTCGTTCTACCTTTAGTATAAGCTAAATAATATGCTTTTATACCCCAATACCAAACCCTTATATGCCATGTAAATGGCCATGATGGTGAATGGAAGATAAACAATAAGAGAAGAAGCGCTTTGACTGTATGATTAAGGGAATGTTAGCTGATTGTCTACAAGGTGCAGGGAAACCAATAACTCAAGACCAAATTGTGGTAGATCATTTCACTTACTAGGTTTCGGTATAAATGGTAACAAAGGTTTAGAAGAATCCATAGACAATTTCGATATTATAGTTTGTACAGTATTCACCAGTCCTGCTGGGAGCTGATCAATGAGGTTATCCAACATCGTTTTCGTATTAATGGTTATTTTGTTTGATGCAGCGCAAATGTTAATTCGACAGTGAGGGCGTAAAGAGTAAAGATGAAAAGAAGATTGTTAGTTATTTACGATATATGATCTCCCAGTTAATATAGTAGTTGTGCTGTGTTATAACTGTCCGAGCGACACTGATAATTTGCAGCCTAAATTACAAATCTTCCTCAAACTCACCTTACTTTTAGCCCTAACACGATCCACGACAGACATTTTTTAAAACTACTTGCTCTTTGGGTGGATTTTAGACAATACTGCCAGACAAATGCCGGTTTTTCCGGAGTCCTACCTTATAGAAACAGAAACAAGAAAAAGATAGATTAAAGCTGTTGGAATATATAAGGTTAAGGTATAATCAGGATTCTTTAAACGATGATAGAGGGTTTTATAACAACATGATGATTTTCAGGGTGACAAACATGAAATACGTCGTCGCTATGACCGGTTAAGATGTTGCTGCTGGACCGGGCAATGACCGTCAAAATAGGCAGGATGAAGAAGAGAGACCCTCGTTTCGTGCGCCTTTCTATCTAAAAGAGCTTTGACCCCTTTGACACGTGGTTCATCCGGTCTAAGGAAGTGGAGGTTAACCAGATTAAGAGAACAATAAGATTATTATTGTTTTCGTATTATTTGTTCGTTCAACTGCAAAGAAAAGATAACTATGTATGGCTTATGAATAGATCATTGCTATCTGATCTACTTCTCTTATTGGCAATCATATCCACAGTATATAATATTCCAACTCTCGAAGAGTAGCTCGCTGATCAACCGCTCTCAAAATGACAACATTCACACCTTCAATCTACACACTACCTTCAATACCTTTACCTTCAAACTCGCATCCTACAGCGACATTGGAAGAACAGCAAGAAACTGAATCTCTCATATCATCTTTGTTCGGCTTACTTCCACCTCCTGCCCAATCAGAAAACTCCACTACGACTCTAAGAAAAAATGAACACACTCAATTCCTAGCCTCAACATTCTTCAAGTTACCTGGTAAATTCGTTAGTTTAGATGCAAGTAGACCATGGTTAGTATTTTGGAGTATACATTCTTTGGATATATTAGGTGTAGCTTTGGATCAAGGTACGAAAGATAGGTAAGCTGGTCATACCGAGATGAATTTGATTCGAAGCTTGCAATGACGTATACTTGTCAATAGGATAATCTCAACTATACTTAAATTCCTTTCACCTTTAGGAGGATTTGCGGGTGGTCCAGCAAATTCTCAATTACCTCATTTACTTCCTACATACGCAAGTGTGTGTTCTTTGGCTATAGCTGCAAATTCTGGCTCCCAAGGTGGATGGGAACAACTGAAAGATGCAAGACAAAGTATATATAACTTCTTTATGGATTGTAAGAGAGATGATGGTGGGTTTGTCGTTTGTAAAGGTGGTGAAGTTGATGTAAGGTGAGCAATGTATTCTCAGCTTTATCTATATTGTCGAGGACATGAGTAAGCTGATAGTCTGCGGTTCATTTCAGAGGAACATATTGTTTACTTGTCGTAGCCACATTATTAGACATATTAACACCTGAACTACTCAAGAATGTTGATAAGTTTATTTCAAGTTGTCAAACATATGAAGGTGGATTTGCATGTTCTCAATTCGCTTTTGGTGATCCAAGTGATAACGAAACTAGAGCGTCAATGGCAGAAGCACATGGAGGTTATACATCATGTTCATTAAATTCATATTTCCTTTTATCTTCTCTAGCAAATTTACAATTAAAGTCTTTAGATGAGAATTATCCTGTCAAGATTGATGCTAAGGCAGCATTAAGATGGAATGTTTTACAACAAGGTGAATCTATTGAAGGTGGTGGCTTTAGAGGTAGATCAAATAAATTAGTTGATGGTTGTTATTCATGGTGGGTTGGTGGTACAATTCCTGTATGTGAAGAATTGATCAAGCGTGAGAAGAAATTGAAAGCGAAGTCACAAGGAAAAATGAACAAGATTGAATTGGTAGATGAGGAAGGGAAGGAAGACAAAGAAGAAGATTGGGTTGATGAAATTCGTTTGTGCAATAATATTAGCTTCTGAACTCCTTTTGGCTAGATGGTAAACTCAAGCTAATTTGACTTACTTACATCTTAGCTACACCACCGTTATTTAACAGAGGTAAGCTGCCTGATTGGGGAACTCACCCAAGGACGACAGCTGACTGATTAACATATAGTCGCCCTTCAAGAATTCACACTAATAGCTGCACAACAGGAAGCAGGTGGAAGTGGTGGATTACGGGATAAACCTGGAAAGTGAGTGACTAATTCATTCTGAAATATAAGGTATGTATCCAAGCTAACATCACCAAATTTAGACGACCGGATACCTATCATACATGTAATACCTTATCAGGATTATCTATAGCGCAACATTCAACGAAGCATTCTTCTAATATCGTTTCTGATAATCGAAAGAAATTCAATTCAACAAATGGGTTACCACCTATCAAACCTATTTCTGAAAATGGTGGTTGGATAAATGAAGAAGAAAGACAGATTGCTCGAAGGGAAATTTGGGCAAATGCTTTAGGCTGGATTGAAGATGAGAATGATGAGTTGATTGTGGGTGGGAAAGAGAATAGAGTGGTGAGTTGATCGATTGGTCAACTATCAACTAAGAAGTCTTGCTATGATTTGAAAGCTGACTTGCCTAACTTCCTATTCCAGAACACTACAACTCCGGTATTTAATATACTGGGATTGAGACTCAAACCTTTCATAAATTACTTTTACTGTCAGGAAGAATGAGGTGTCGTGTGGAAAGGTTCTGTATTATTGTTAGATGATTATTTCGATTTGCATGTATTATTCTAATTAATCTAGCTACAAAGTTATAGAGATCGTTCACTTCTTTCGGTTATAACGTACCGTTCAACCCCGCAGAGAATCTGAACGCTTCGAGATATATATCTATACATATGATCCAAATTAGATTGCAGCTTTATACCTCTCGGCTCCTTTCCAATTTTCTGGTAAAACTTTTCTAATAGGTGATTTTGGTCCGAAATCAATTGAAAATAAATCACCTGAATTTGGATATTTTTCTGAATCACCTTCACCACCTAAGTAAGACGATGCGGTTGTTATATACATTGTTTCTAGGTTTGGACCTGTAAACATCATATAGAAGATTAAGTTAGCTTTTATGAAATACCATATATCATATCATACCCGTAGGTTGATACAGGAGAAAAGCCAGACATACCTCCAAAACAAGGTATAGTAGCTCCTTTTGAACCTTTAACAGTGATCATAGCGATGATTTCACCTTTTGGATTTATACCTATCACTCTACCATTTCTCCATCTTGCTGCCCAAACATTACCTAATCCATCTAAACATAACCCATCGTATACACCTTCAGTAGGGTGCTCATCATCGAATGCAGGTGGTGAACTAACGAATTTACGTCGATTGGAAGGTGTTCCTGTTGATATATCGTAGTCGAACACGTCAATTTGATCTTTACGTGAATCAATGTAGTCTGATTAACGACAAACAGAGGTCAGTATCGGGTAGATATGAAAAGGATTTGCGAGTTGAAAGACACCAAGAGATATCACATCACTTACACATCAATTTCCCATCTGATGTAAATCCTATACCGTTTGAAACACCAACTTCGTCTAAAATTTTGGTTTCTTTACCATCTGAATCGTACCTGTGAATTGATTAACTTGTCGTATTAGTATTTACTTGTTGTTCTCTAGGTTATCTTGCTTCTTTCAGAGTTAAAGCAGAAGACCAGTACGATTAAAACATGAACTTACCTCCATAATTCACCAGGGAACTTGGGTGCATTCTCATCTTGACCCATACTACCATAAAACACTCTTCCTTGAGGATCTATACCACCATCGTTGAATCTAACAGTTTCATCTTTTACTAACTTATCATTCAATGGAGTTGATAAAGTTTTCAAAGATTGCTTTTCATTTGAATACGCTGAATTTGATGTCGGTTTAGAAGGTTCAGGTAAAATTACTAAACTACCTTCAAAAGTACCTATCCACCCTTCGCCATTGGTTCTAGGTGAGATGTATGTTAAGCATTTAGACTCGGGATATGTGTCTATCGAATGATTACTTGTTATCGGATCAAGACTATCATAAATCAAATCAATGGTTAGTATCCTACTGCCGAGGTAAATGTAATCGTACTCACGAATGAAGTTGTGACCGAAAGATATCCACCCAATGTAACAGTTGTGTTTTCGAATCCCATAAAACGCCTAGACAATGTGTCTCTTTAGTATCAGTATTCGTTTATCAACCGAACTCTGTTTAAGCTAGTAGAAATGACCGTTTCCTGCTAACTCCACTCACCTTCTCCCAAGTTGTTCTGACATTTCAACAGAACTTCCGCATCGAACACAGGTATATTTTGAGAAGCCATTTTGAAATTATGACACTGCGTGTGTGTATTTCTGTTTCGTTAGTTGATATTGGTCTAGTATACCTATACACGAGCTGGAGAAGAACAAAAAGAACAATAGAGTAACATTCAAACACTCATTTTAACATTCCTCATGCTTCTGTACTCATATGGTGAGTAAAAGTGTAGCTTAAAGTGGGGTAGGTAGATTCCGGTCCGGCAAATTACCTATTATGCCGTTATATCTTCGGCTAATACAGTGACGGTGTATATTCGGGGAAAATGGTATCAACACGTGTTTTCGGCTTACTCCTTCATGTCAATACCTCCACTTTACCTGACCACTTGATCGACCCGAGAAGGAAGAGATGATACATGTATTGAACGAACCTCTCCAACATTATAAGGTAGAAAATAATCTCTTTGAGCAGTGTCTAGTGTTTTATCAGTGACTTTTCTCTCCACGCAATGTTCAACACCCGCCTGAGAAAGAGAAGAAGAGATCAAATTCAGGGTAATGCTGAATTCGACTATGAAGAATGGCTGAGGAAGGTAAGCGTATATCGATATAAGTTGATTACCACTGACAATATGTGGTGAAGCCGAAAAAGGTAAAGTCAGATGATATAGTAGACATGAATATGGGATACCCTCAGAGATACTATATTGGTCATCATCACGCTTCTGTAGACTTCCCTATATCCTCCGAAAGAAGGAGCTTTAGTTCTAGCTCGTCAGATGAGGAAACTCCTGAAAAGCACGTCACCTCTCAATCCAGTACCTTCTCGTCATCTTCCACACTGACAAACTCACCCTCAAGCAGAAAATACCAAAAGAATGAATCCAGTCATTCCTCCAAAACATCTCATCGATCTCCGAGTGGTAGCTCAGTACCTTCTTCACCTATTCAACAGAATTCAAATAGATTCAGAAGAAGGGAACTACGAAGATCTTCCTCTTTACACGATCTATATTCAAACATTTACATTGACGAGGATCATATGGTTAATGAAGATGAGTATCATGGCGAAGTGATACTAGGGGTAAGTGACTTTCTCTTTCACAGGAATTCAACTACAGTACGAGTACTGTAATAGTTTTGCTAAATCAGAGTTTTACCGATTATAGAAATCAGTTTATCCCCTTTCTTCACGATTGAGAAATCACGCTAAACCCACAAATTTATCTAGAGTCAAAGGGCGACCATTTCATCCAGATCTTGAAATACTTTCTCAAGCAACCAATACTCCCAGTAAATCCAATGATGCGTTTCGTCAATACACTATATCCTCTGCTTCTTCCGGTACCCACTCAACTCTGATAACTCCTCAGCAAAGCTTGTCAAGAAATGCCTTTCAAGATGTTATCATGCCAGAAAATCACGATGATATGTTTAGGTGAGATTATCTTCTTCGTTGCTTGTAAATCGTCGATAACCGTATATAGGCTGATATATATGAATACCGTATTCTCTTCCAGCCTCGACAAATCCGATAACCTGGAAATAGTGACATTGGGAAACCCGCAAGAAATATGCAGCCAGAGTCATCAAGAGCCACCTACGACTAACATGCTTGAAACATACAAACCTCCCTTCACTTTAACGTCAGACCCGTCAAGCAATTCGTCAAGGTTTTTTGGGTTTGGGAACTTATATCGAGAAACTGATCAAATTACTGATATGGATATGGAGATGTCTGCAGACTGACGATCATGCCTCTGTTTACTGATACCCTATAGCGAAGGATTGATATGGACGCTATCAGAGCAGATATATCAAATTTATCAAGAAGCGTATTCTCCTCTTCACCAAATTAACGTCTTCTATCTGACGTGAACGATACAAACATATCATCTACCTATAGGTATATGTACTGACTTTTCTGTACAAAAATATCATATTCGTATATATACTTTTATACATACATGTATGAATCCCTATATATCCAACTCGAAACACACGGATTGACCGAAAGTACATCACATGATGTGAAATGCATAAAATCCATATATAGTCATAATCATGGTCATAATCTTAGTCATAATATGCCGCCAGAGTGTATGCCCAATATATACTCGAAACGTCCCAAAGGAAAAAGAAGAAAGAAAAAAACTGTCCATAAAAAGATGATATCAAAGATGAAATGTTTATAAACTGACTAGACTAAAAGTCCCAATCAAACCCAAGAAACCGAAAATACAGCCTATAGCCAAACCTGTTGATCTTGATTGTGTACTACTAGATGTTGATGCTATATAACTTTTCCCTGTGTAGGATGAACCATATTGTGCCATTAACTGAGCAGATATCTGTGATCTAGGTAAAGTTGATTTAGGTTTTATAGTTTGTTGACCTATTGTACCATCTCCTACTGTTACCCAGGATGAATTTGACGGCACTCCATTAACTACTATAAAGAACAGCGCTGGGCCTGGAACTGTAAAAGTGATTTCAAGATGTCAATTAACGTGAACTCTGAGCGACATTGATGAACGATTCACTCACCTAATATAGCTGGATTAGGTTCCATTTGAGCTACATGTAAGATGGCACTACCATCATCTTGAGTAGTAAAACTAGTTTCTAATTCAACATGTCTTTGACCCATGTTCATTGCGTGAGTTGAGAAACCTGTTCTGATAATGACTGCTTTCGTAGCATTGATGTTCATTGTGTTTCCATCCAAATCACTCAGACTAAGTGTAATGTCGAAGTAGTCGCCCCCATCTGGTGATAATTTAGATCGTCAGCTCCGATCCGTGATACAATGTCATCACCACTTACACGTTATCTGTTTAGGCATTCCGGTAGGATTAGGTTTTGTTTTACCCCAGCTATAAGCGGATCAACTTAGCATTTGACCACCTTTTGTATTGTATTCACTCACTAATCAGGATAGAAGATTTCCACTTGATATTGAGTGAAATAAGTATATGTAGGGTTTGATTCTTTGCTAACATCTTAATGAGGCAAGATCAGACAGTGTTGATCAGCTTTTCACAACGAATACGTAATACGCTATAGAGTTTACTTACAATCAGCATTGGGGTTACTTCCAGAAACCATGACACTGCCATCGGGCAACAGAGTCGCTGAACTATGATACATTCTGGGTATAGATGATACAGCAGCTTTAGACCATTTTGAACCTGCTACAGCTTTTGGATCAAAATACCAGGATTGATATTGTGGTTGATCAGCATAAGATTGACCAATGACCCATGAATCGTTTCCGTATCCTGCTGTTCCTAAGTGTGCTCCGTTGACGAAGAATAATCGACCATCTGGTAGGTTGATGAACTATAATCACACGACAAGTAAGACACGTAAGCTGATATTATACGGGATTCGAAAGAGCAGTTTATACTCACCTGACCCATTGATCTACCAGTTTCTAAAGAATCTTCATGATACCAATTCAAATCAACATCTGGGCTAATCTTTACACAAGATTGATTTGCTGGATATTGAACAATAGGCCATGTAGTAGTCCATTGATCAGATTGTAAGAAAGTACCACCACAAAAGATAACTGTCGCAGTCCAATTATTCTCTGGCGTCATTGGAAAGACGGCTGTTGCTGCTGAAGCAGGATAAACTCTAACGCAGTCTGGTATATCTGCTATAGGATATTCTAAATTGTTTTTATAATCAAATATCTCAGTTTGAAATTCTGCTTGAATCAACATATTTCCTGAAGGTAATAACCATACTAATGGAAATAGGTTTACAGGCATTGTTTTAAGTAGGAAATTCAATGTGAATGGTTGTCCTTTTGATGGCCAGTACTACGAGTGTACGAATGGAATATTAGTATCCGATCAATGTAACAAATAATTCAGTCTGGCTCACCTCAACAGTCGGATTATTCTGACTATCGGCATAATTGACATAACCACCCCATTCACAACCACCCATAATCATTGCTGAACCATCTTCTAAAGTTTCTAAAGTTGGATACCATCTTCTTGAAGTCATATACATTGTTGGATTATCTAACCATTCACACGATTCATCGTCACACGGATCTAAGAACCTAATCGCTTTCCCACCATCCCAATCTTTATAAGCTGATTGACCAGATTGTTGTGCAGTTGGCATTGAAACTCCACCATACGTTATAGCTTGGTTACCTCCCACATTTAACCATGTTCCATTACCTAACACTGTACCACCTGCACAAAATGAATTTGATAATACATCCATCGTTCGAAATGTATTTGTATTTATATCGTATTCTGTAGCCCATGCTGGATGTCCATTCACAGTAGCGTTGTTGTTTTCGCTATAGTAATCTCGTCAGCGACTCTCACCTCTATTTCACATCATTCATATACTCTTCATCAAGCATCCATGAGGTGCATATGAAAGCATCATGAAAGTGAGAATGGTGTATGTGAGAAAGGTTCATCCACTCACGTCTTATCCACTATATACACCTTGTTCGAAGTCCCCAAAAACATTTGTTGAGCTGATACACCTGATAATCCAACATACTTGAAGGTGTTTGGTGCTTGAGCTTGTATCTGGGCAGGAACCAAAGCGAGTGTCGCCAGTGATAGAACGTGAAGTAGAGTTGAGGGTAATACTGGCATGTTGATGGTGATCAGGAATGCAAATGCGAGAGAGCGCAGGGGGATAGACTAAAAATCGCAAAAAGACTGATTCGACAAGTCGCGAGACAGTAATCGATGACCAATATGTTCGGAAAGACCAGGTATCGAGACTTTGGTTGATAACTTAAGAATATTACAGTGAAAGAAAACTGCGTTTTCGAGTTATCTATACGTTCTTTCACTTCTTCACGTTACGTTTACTATGGATTTACTGTGCGGTTTTATGGTTGAAATCGGGTTTAGTGTCGTTAGCGAAACCTGAACTTGTCGATGATCCCGACGTTATCAATCCTTCTTCTGTCCTTTGTCGAGCTGCTTTTGAAATCTATCAATGGGAGATTGTGATTCTCGAACATTTACTTTGGTCAAACCGATTCTTGAAAAGCTGTGTTACTAACTATCACTTTTCATCTAAGTGATATTTTTTCAATCTATCTTTAGAATCCGTCATTCTTCTACGCGTAGAATAGAGCAAAGGGAGCCCCCATCATCATTAACGCGCACGGGATTTGATCTTCAAAAAGCGGAATCAAATCGATCACATGTTCTGTGTCTCACCCCATTTCATGAGCCTGATTATTCCATATGTGATTCCAGCTTTACATTCCAAGGCAATTGTGTTTCAGGCTGAGGTGGCGAGTCTGTTTTTGATATTAAAGATATTTTCATTCTTGAGGGATTATGACATCATACGGAATAGGAAAAAAAATGAATTTTGATTGAGCTAAAATAACTAGATTCGGTACTTGAGATATATCTCATGTTTCCAAAATAGGATAAACCTCTTAGTCACCATCAAATGTACACAACATGATGACGATCAATCAATCGGATATCATTAAAAACACGGGATTGAATAGGATAATAATATATTAATGATGAATAATATGATGGGTACGGAATCGGTATTACGATAAATTATGACGACAAGGTTTGGGTCTAGTCTAGTACCTCTTGCTTAACTTTCCAACAAAGGGCAGCTATGCCAATGTATATAACCTCATTTGTTTACATTTTATCGATCTCTTCTTTTCTCATTTTTTAATTGATACATTGACACTGATAAGAATCGTATACTGTATACCCATCTGAATATCGATAACATCAACAATCAAAACTCATCAAGATGCCTTCTGAACGAGTAACAAAAATAGCTCACTCCGTTTTATTCGGTTTAACTTTATTAGTTGGTATAATCGCTTTAATCATTTCAGCAACTTTAGTTTCTCATTATAATAAAAATGGTTACCCACCTCAACATACCGGTGGTTACACTGCAAGAATTAGAATTTTATTAGTTGCTAGTGTATGGACTACAGTCTTTGGTAGTGAGTACTGCCATACACCTTTGTGGCAATGTGGCGCGGAGTATCAGGTTTGTATAGCTGACAATATCGTTTCCTTCCTCATCAGTCGCCCTTACAGTTGGATTCCAATTACTTGGTAACCACGTAGCATTTGGTATCTTAGCACATCTCGTACCAATCACCATTGCCTTCGTCTTATTCGTTATCGGTGCAGCAAGTTTAACTGCTTTGACAGATAAAATCGACTGTGGTAGAGTCACAGATGCTTTCTCAAGATGTGGTGTCGTTAAAGGTATGTCCCCTCACCTCTACTACAATTTTCTGGTTTTCCTTACATGATATTAACAAGCATTCTATCCTCAGGCTTGGTCGTAATTTCATGGATTGAAAGTATAATCCTCCTCGTCACCTTGGTCTTCTTGATCACCTTGGCCTTCGTTGCTAGAGGTAGATACGGTGTTCACAAATCAACCTTATACGCTGATTAAGCGGTAGCAGAGTAGTATAGATGGTGGAGAGAAGTGGTTTAAGTCATAATGAGCAGTGGAAGAACAGGCTTGGACTTCATGGACAATCCAACTATAAAGTGAATAGGAAGAGAGCAATAAAATGTTTATATAATATGATATACTAAAACCAATATAGCCTTATAATTTTTGCATCTATGCATGTATACAATACAGAATGATACTTTCAATCCGACTCATCATTACTAAAACCCGATTTTCTAAAATTTTAGCATATGCAGATGAGTGGCTGGAGGAATGACAATAGCGCTGGAGTTTTTGTATGCAATATTAAAGATGCATCAAATGAACTATCACGATACGAATGATCGTAACGTTGATATGAAGAAGAATTATAAATAATCTGATCTAAATACAACCCAGAAAAATGATAAAAATCTATGTGTAAAGAAAAGTCATGATAATATAGCCATCAAAATAAGTGAAACTACAACATTTATAAAGAGGTTTGACCACTTGTTGCCAAGAGTAATTTAGGTGCTTTATATAGCAAGAATTCACCTGATTCTCTGGGTATCGTGTGGAAAACTAATCTTGCGATTACTTCGCCCTAATAGGTGTAAAAAGTGGTTTATTAGCATATCGATAACTATCAATCCCAATGACGAAAATTGAAAATTGAGGTTTTTGGGATGTTATAGCAGCTAAAAGATTTGAAAAGAGGACAACTCACAGCTTCCACGAAACAAGCCACAACAATTAACCAAATGATAATCCATGTAATTCTATGCGTAGCTCTTTCTTCTATATATTCATGTATGATTTCGAGCTATCAGGGAGATATTAGCTATTTTCATGTTATAATGATATTTCACAACTTACCAGATCTCCCGCCACAGCTAACCTATCATTCAAAACTTGAATTCTAGGACCAATTTCGAGGTATTCATGAATAGCTTCGTACAATGGGAATAAAGATGCTTCGGACCAAAACAATTCAGGTGTATCTATAAGATAGACTGTCAGTGAGAGCTTATCGATTTGATGAACGATTTTACTTACCCAAAATACCACCAATCAAATTGACATCCATTCTTAGTTTAAACAATCTACCAGTCATTTTCAATGCTTCCCTTCTTGTTAATTGCAAATGTCCAGTTGTAGATAATTCTTTAGGGAAAGAAGCTGTCAATGATAATGTTTCTTGCATGACTGATTCGTATATAGATAATTTATTAGATTGTGCGATAGCATGTGCTAATGATAATTTGAATAGATGTGAGCGCGATTTGAAAGCTAAGGTATAACGTTAATTAATGATTAGTCAGATAAGCAGTTAACAATAAGTAGGAATCACCACAACTCACTAAACATATCATTATAAATTCTAGGCTGTTCGGCATCCGAATCGTACTGATGTTAAATAACCAACGTGAGATCTTCACGTATCGCTTACATAGTCAAAACAACACCACTCACAACATAGTGGAACTCTTCGATTTCCCAATCATCTTCACCTAAACCTCTCATCCAAGTACCAGCAGATTCACAGTCTTCCATGATTTCTCTTTCTTCCGATTCACTAAAACCGAAAAATACTGATACCCCATATGAGAAAAATACAGCTTCTGCGACATTTTGCGTTGAATGCGTATTTCTTCTGCGTCTTGACACTTGGTGTTGACGAGGTGAGATTTCAGATTCAGGTGATCGTTGATTCTGATTCTGCGTTATGTGTGAAGATTTCGTAGGTGAAGTGGATTGTTGAGAGGGTAAATCAGGAGGAGCAGAAACGATTGAATGGCCGAATGAATGTGTTGGTGAAGTTTCTGATTGTGGAGAAGCTAAATCAGACGGTGATAAAGCTTGTGAAGGTATATGTTCCAAGTGACCTGGATGTTTCGAATCTATATGTGTACCTAATTCTTTCTGCGTCTCAGGCAATGATTTGGACGTTGCTGGTGTTGTAGGTTGTTCAGGAGATAAATCTAAACCTTCTTGTCTTAATTCATTTTCCAAATGTTCTTGAGCAATGGCCTCTTCTTCTTTCGATACTTTTCTTCTTAATCCTAATGCACCTTCTTCTTCCAAACTTTGACTCAATACTTCTTCCCTTTCAAGATGCTCTCTTACATCTTCACGTACTTGATCACCTGAAACTTCTAATGTATTTATATCTAATAAATCATTATGTGAGATAGGTGCACCTGGACTAGGAGGTGTGTTGGACAGTATATATTCCGCAGGTGTAGCTTCACTTGGATCTTCTCGAGGGAAATATGAATCGTTATATCCTAAATCTTCTGCCATTGTCATTCGTTCTAATAACGATACACCTCCAGGTGATTTTACTGCTGGTGATGATCGGACCTTTGATCCTGCTCCGTATCCTGGAAGTAGGGGTAAATTGTATACCTAGTGTGGGATTAGTATAGCTATCTCTATACATTATTTGTCTATATAGCCTTTGACTCACAGCATAAACACAATCATCAAATACTCTTACTACACCCACACCATGTTCTCTCTTCAAGAAAGCCTGAAGCAACTTCAACCTATATCCCTCAGCTGTGGCATAAGCAGTTAATCTAGGTAATTTATTTTCTTCCCTTTCTTTTTTTGTCATTTTTTCTGCATCACTTCTTTCATCTTGTTGATTTGGTTGACCAAAAGTACTGTGAATACTACTTATAGATTGACGTCTAGATTCTTTTTGCTGTTGTTGTTGCTGCTGCTGTTGTTGATAAAACGAAGAGGATTTCGGTGGAGGTTGAATTAAATTGACTTGAGAACCAATTGGAGATTTTGGTAAAGGAGCTAATTGTGGATCTTCAGGTAATAAAATATGTCTTTCTGTCGTTTTTGAAGTTCTTGTTGGTAAAGTTTGTCTTATACCTCTTGCTGGTGTACCTCTACCTAAAGGTGAAGGTATTTTTGGTGTACTTAGATTCCTTAAATGTGCAGGTAAACTTGCTAAACTAGTAGCTGTTTTTGTAGAAGAAGATGATCCAGTTGAAGAAGATGAAGTTAAAGGTGATCCTTGTCTTAAAGAAGATGCTGTTCTAGCTAATCCAGGTAATGTACCAGGATTTCGTCGAGGTATGTTAGCTGGACTACTACCAGGTCCAGTACTACTTGATGTTTTAGATCCACCAGATCGTGAGGTTGATGTGGGTCGCGACATGACTGATTGATAACCTTCCGCTTGGGTCAAGAGTAGGTATGCGTTGATAAGTGAAGGAGGATGTCAAAAAGTAACCACTATATACACAGATGTACCAAGAACAAAGCATTCAAAGAAGTTTATCAGAAATGTTTAAACGTTTTAAGCTGCCAAGGATGAATCGTAATGCTATTACAATCAAAGGTAATCAACTATTCTAGCCAATTTATAATCAATCGTAATACCTGTTAACCCTGAAATGGTCAGGGTGTAAGTAGCCCGACGTCACTCCCTCAATGTAATCTTATGGTGAGGATTGTTATTATGTGAAACGCCATTAGACCTAGAGCTGCTATTATATTGCTCGGTCCGGCTCTTTATCAACCCTTTCATCGTCTTGTTCTCTTCAAATATATCATATAAACATCTTTTCCAACATTACCTATCATATCACTATCAACGTAGATCAGAACTGAATAGATTACCTCACTCCCAAGCTGGCTGTAAACGCGTATATTATCAACCAGAACAAACGCCCAACATGGCGTACGTAGCCGTAGCAAAGGCATTGTACGAATATGATGCTCAAGATCCAGAGACAGAGATTTCGTTCAAAGAGGATCAGATATTCTATATAATAGAGAAGGAGGACGATGAGTGAGTGTCTGATAACCTGGCGCGGTGACTGTATGGAAAGTTGGTATAAAAGTGACTGGGAGACCCGTCAAGGAATGGAGCTAATGTTTGTGCTCAACCTCTAGCTGGTGGAAAGCAAAAGCAAAAGACGATGATAGTGGTGCAGAAGGTGGTGTAGGGTTAATACCTGCAAGTTATGTTGAGGAGGTGAGCTCTCGAATCCAGATCAACTGTGTCATACCCATCATATCTTTTGCTAATCCAACACCAGATTCCCGCGGTAAACACCACTCGAGCGATGTTCGCATACGAATCAACATCACCAGAAGAACTATCCATGGGTGATGAAGCTTTATTACATGTATACTCAATTGAAGAAGATTGGTTATTAGTAAAAGTTGAAGGTGGTGAAGCGAAATTAGGTTTTGTACCTAGAAACTATTGTGAACCTATGGATGAATCTTCAGAAGTTCAAGTTGAAGATGCAGCTGATGCAGCAGCAGAAGTTGAAGCTGCTAGACAAGCTGAAAGAGAAAAAGAATTAGCTGAGAAACAAAGACAATTGAAATTAAAAGATAAAGTTGAAACTTGGAGTATAAGTGAATTAGATGGTAAAAAGAAAAAGAAAGGTACTTTAGGTGTAGGAAATGCCGCTGTCTTCTTTGCTTCAGATACTGATAAGGTGGGTAAGATCCATCTCCAAGAAGGATTTGCAACTAACTTTATGTTTATAGTCCGCACCTGTCAAACAATACCCAATCACCGATCTCGTGTCGGTAGCTCAACCATCTTCGAAAACACTTGATTTGTCTTTTGCTACTCTTGGTCAACCTTTACAACTCCACTGCGGTAGTTCCGACACTACCAAAGCTATCTTAGCAAAACTCGAAACTAGTAAAGCTGCTGCTGGTGAAGCCCTTGAACTCATCAACGAAGCTAGAGGTGGATATTCATCAGCTGAAGAAGAAACATTACCACCTCCTAAACGCAATGTTCCAGCTCAAACAACTGCAGAACCTAGAAAAGTCAGTTTCGCACCTGAACCTGCTTCATCTGCTGGTACAGCATCAGTGTTGTATGATTTCGATGCTGATGGTGATGACGAGTTGACTGTTAAAGAAGGTGAAACATTAACCATATTAGATAAAGAGAACGATGAATGGTGGTTGGTAAAAAATTCAAGTGGGAAAGAAGGTGTAGTACCAGCTGCATATCTCCAATTAGAAGATGGATCAGGGGCACAAGCTGCTGAAGATCAAGTAGACAGTGAGGATGAACGAGAACGCGAAGCTGAAGCTGCCGCTCAATTAGAAGCTGAACGAAAGAGACAAGCTCAAGCTGCTGCTGAAGAAAGAAGACGAATTCAAGCTGCTGCTGAAACTAGACGTCAACAAGAAGAAGAGGATAGACAATTGGCCGAAGCGATTGAAGAGGAACAAAGGGACAAAGCTGCCAGAAAAGCTCTTAAAAGGCAAGAAGAGGATAGAAGGAGAAGAGAAGTGGAGGCCGAAGCTGCGTAAGTGAAGTCAACGAAAGGAAGTCACACCACTGACCTTCTACATAGCCGTGAGAAAGCTCGAAGTGGTGGATTACAACCTCCCAAAATCACCAAAAGACCTTCCAACAACGATGTCACCGCTGCGGCTAGTAAGCTCCCCACTCGAGGTCATGCTGCTCCTGCTAGACCCCCTGAGAACAACAGGCCTAGTAAGTTAATTCTTCGCACTAGGAGACCATCGCTAACATCGCTCTAGAACCCAACCCCAGTAGAATCAGAACATGGAGTGACAAGTCGGGTCAGTTCAACGTCGAAGCGGAGTATCTCGGTCTCAACGGTAATAAAATCCGATTGCACAAGCTCAACGGTGTTATTATCGAAGTACCTATGGAAAAGATGTCAAGTAGAGATAACGAATTGATCAGACGACATGAAGCCAAAAAGCGTGCTGCTAGTATGGACGATGACGACGTACCGCTTGGTCAATCAAGCCGTCGAACCAACACACCACCAACTCGATCAACCGAAACTGTTCGACGTTCTATGCCAGCTGAAGAACCTATTCCACCTGAAGCTATGGCCATGCCACCACCAAGAAAACCACGATTCGATTGGTTCGAATTCTTCTTATCCGCTGGATGTGATATGGATGATTGTACAAGATACGCATCAAACTTTGAAAGGGACAGAATCGATGAGTCGATCTTACCCGATCTAGAAGCTAGTACTCTCAGAACTTTAGGATTGAAGGAGGGCGATGTGATCAGAGTTAGAAAAGCGATCCAAAACCGATTCGCCAAGAAAACACCTGAACAACAATCTCAAATCGATCAAGATGAACAATATGCTAGACAATTGCAAAACTTTGAAAATAATGGTAGAAAAGGTGAAGCGCCTCAACCACCACCCGGATTATTCACTGGACCTGGAGGTAAATTATCCAACAACACTAGAAGAGGTAGACCAGAAAAGAAATCTACTGGACCTGAAAGTGTCGATCCTTCTGCTCTTGCCGCTGCTTCAGATAAACTGTCAAAGACAACTATATCAGATCCACCACTTGCACCTACTCCACCACCCGTAACCGTTTCTCCTCCTCCACCAGCTGAAGAAAAGAAAGCTCCTCTTATTGCTGGATTCGATGATGATGCTTGGACCATCAAGCCTACTTCCAAACCTGCTTCTCCAGCTCCACCACCAGCTCCACCAGCCCCAGCCCCTCCCATCTTCCAGTCCACCCCTGCTCCTGCTCCAGCAAACAACACCGAATCGTTGCTTGCCCAAATCAACGCCCTTCGACCAGCTAGTACAGGTATATCTCAAAATAGTACTGGTGGTAATGGTAATTTCGATCAAGTCTCACAAATGGTCGGTCAACCTCGTGCACCATCAGCACCTGCTCAGAACTACGGTCTAGGTGTACAGAATACAGGTCAACCTATGAACCAATTGTACAACCAACAAACTGGATTCCAACAACAACAGTCACCTCAATCTACCGGTCCAAGAGGTCCTTTAGCACCTGTACCTGCCAATGCTGGTTTACTCAACCCAATGCAACCTCAAGCAACTGGAATGTTTATCCCTACAAGAGGTATGTCACCTATGACAGCTCAACAAACTGGTTTCCCACAGCAAGTGCCACAACAAACCGGTTTCCAACAACCACAAATGATGGCTCAACCTACAGGTTATCAAGCTGGATTCCAACAAGGTTATGGTGGTCAACAACAAATGATTCAACCTAGTAAGTGGGGTCTACCATTTCATATAGGACTATTAGCTGACTCCCTCCAGACTTTACAGGATTCCCAGGTGGAATGCAACAACCACAATCCAGTTTCAATGCAATCGCCAATATGCCACCCCCACAACCTCAACAAGGTGATCAAAACAAATTTGCTCCTTCAAATATCTTCGCAGCAATGAAGAAATCAGACTTTGGTAAACCCGAAGAACAACAACCACAGAACGCTAGTGAGTTTCGTCTCTCCACTCCACTCAATGTTGATTCATGCTAACTTCTCGGTGATAGACAAATACGATGCATTAAGACCATTAACAACAGGATACAACGGTGCACCAGGTCAAATGATGCCTCAACAAACAGGATTTAATGGTATGATGCCTCAACAAACTGGTTTTAATGGTATGATGCCAAACATGACCGGATTCAATCCAAATATGATGACAGGTAATGGTTATATGGGTCAACAGAATCAAGGTCAAAATCCTTACGGATATAGATAATCTCTTTTGTAGGTGTTCAGGTAGATGTAGGAAAGGGGTGATCAAATTTGTATATACCAAGGAAATCAAAATCTCATTTTCATTTTAGTTATAGTTTATAAGTAGAATTGGTATTATTTGCTTCTAACATGCAGTAATTCATTTACGATTAGATCCTCTGTTGCAGGTTATTTGTATTTTCACTATAGCTTAATAGTGGTGAACAATTCAGTTCGAGGCAATACTAACATGATCAGCTAAAAGTTTACCAAGATACCGAATATCATAGATAACCCTCAAATGATAATACGTACTGTCAGTCGAGCTGATGGTGCTTTTTGACATGTACCTTAATATTGTATAATCCATCCTGTGAATTATCATATATACAGGTATGCAGTTCGCTTGGGTTGTATGATGAGGATTGATCAAGATGGTTGACTCGGCTACACGCAATCAAGTAAGTTGATTAAATAAGAAAGAGAAGTGGAGAGAAAGGTAAAGATGAAAGATAAAGAAGAGATGACAAGGGTGGAATGGAAGACAGAAAGAGAGAGAGGCGGGTAGATAAGGTAGAGTATATTTTACTATTTTATAGCTTAGTAGCAGAACGATACTATGCAGATTTTCAGATATCACTGACCATACATGAATTCATATCTAAGAGAAAACTGAAACTTGTTATGATACAACGCCAAGAGCCATGAGAATTCCGGTACAACTGAAACAGAAAAGGGACTATCCTGAAGAGAATAACCAATAAATCGTAATGAAATAAATGAAAAAAAAAAAAAAAAAAAAAAAAAACAGATGAGAAAAGATACTGTCCATTTAGGGTGGAAGAGTGAAACCGTGTACATCTACCAAATATTTAATAAAGATATTTTTGCCCCTCTGTTCAGCAGGCTTGTTCTTATATTTTCCTTCTGTCTGTGTAGCTATTTTATACTCGAACGTTGTTAATTCCTGGAGTAGAGAAACATCAGGTGCAGGTTTTGAGAGTTCGGATGAAAGCATGTGGGAAATCCAGAACCATTTCGTGTAGAAATGAGCATAGTTTGATGGACCATCATTCATATACGCTTTGAGGATTGTTTCAAAACATGCTTTTCCATGCTGAACAAATTCGCTTTGACACCATTCCCAAGCTGATCTTTCAATTTGACTGGGGAGTTCTGCATAAGCTAATGGTTTCATCATCCTGACTCTAGCGGGATCTCGCTTCACTTTGAGTCGATTCAGCTTTCTGACATCTTCATCTGTTAACAAGTACGGTTTTAATTTAATTACTCGATTGGAATTAACTGTAGCGGATGAAGGTGTACCAGCAGTTCCAGTAGTAACAGATGGAATAGGTGCAGAGGAGGTAGATTCGTGTGTAGGTGGAGGGACCGGGGTTAATGATGTTCCTGTTGCTAATGAGGAATTTGCAGCCAAAGTGGAAGAACCAAGATTAATTCGTTTTGGATCCGGCGATTCAGGTACATCGGTAGCAGGTCGTTTAGCACTACTTGAGCCTATAACTTGAGTTTGACCATTACCTTGTAAGCGACTAGAACCAGCTGAAGCATTAACACCACGATTCCAACCTGTTCCACCGCTATTTTGCAAGAAATTCATACCAGATTTCAATTGATCCCAGATGTTAGACAGCTGATCTATCTTTTGAGTTGAAGGTAGTTTTCTTATTACATCTTCACTTAACCATTCAGGTAATTGAGGAGCTAAAGACTCAATTTCATCCCTCTTCACGTAGTTACTGAGATCATGAATTGGTATCATACTTTTGATCTGAGAGGTGACAAATTGCGATAGTCGAGCTTCCAGTCCATCTATCTTCACCTCAAGACGATGAGCTTCTGCAGATTGAGTGGTCAAAGAAGTCTGATATGTCGGATTGGTAGTTTCTAATTGATGTAATTTACCTTTTAAACCTCGTATACTAGATTGGAGCTCATTCCTTTGCTGCACTAATGAATCTTTATCACTGGAGAGATTCGAAATTGGTAAGTATAGGGCTTTGCTGTTCCATTCAGCGTGAATTAGAGATTTTGACAATTGATGTAACTCAGCACGAGCTTCTTGATTCGATCTCAACAAAGAGCTGTTAAGCTTGTCAGATATCTCCTTCTGTTGTTCCAACTCGTTTGCGGATTGCTTGTTCAGATTTTCCAAAAAAGTGATTTGTTGCTGAAGTCTTTCTTCTTTGGTGGATGCATTTTCAAGTTCCGCCAGTAGGTTTTCATTGGTCTGTTCAACTTGAGTTTTCTCTGTAGTGACTTTGAGCAATTCGGCTTGATAATGATCTATTTCTGTAGAAGATTCTATTAACTTCATTTCAACTTGATTTTTCTCTTCTCTAATAAGTGCAAGATCTTGATCATGATCCATTAAAAGTTTTCCGTACCGTACATCGGATGCATCTTCAGCCTTACGCAATTCAGAGATAAGTGAAGTATTTTCAAGTTGCAATAATTCATACTTCTCGGTAGCTTGATTTGACTGTTGAATTTGGTCTTGAACCATCTTTTGACACTTAGCTTCGGAGGACTGAAACTTTGAAGTGATCATCTTCAGATTACTTTGTGTCTGCAGGAGTGAAACCTTGGTAGCTGATAATCGAGTTTTGATGAGATCCGAATCATCTTGAACTTTAGTCAGCTCGAGAGAGACTGTCCTTGATTGTTTCTCAATTTCCTCAGATCTCTTCTGGACTTCAGATAAAGTACCTTTTAACGCTTGTACTCTTTGATTACGTTCTGTGTATTTAGCTTTGAACTTTTCAAGTTGTTGTACTTTCGCTACAAGTTCAGCTTCTTTAGGTTGTAATGCTTGTAATGATGTTTCAAGCTCTTCTTTTTCAACGTAACGATACGAGTATGGTCGATGTCCTCCACTCCTTCAAGGACAAGTCTTTGCTGAGGGGTTAATTCTTTCAGTAATTGAGAGTATTGGTCACCGAGATTGGGGTTGTTCTGTAAGGAATGAGATAGGTTAGCAGTCATTACAATTGACAAATGGCTTGGGCTACTTACTGGATTTGCTCTTGCTTTACCTTTACCACCAGCAGAGGTACTTGCAGTGCCAGGTTTCTGTTGTTGACCGTTCTGCATTTGCTCCTGCTGTGAAACACAATTCTAATCAGTTTACAATTGAGAGAGAAAAACGTGATGATGAACTTACTTGGCGTTTTGCGGCTCTTTTGTCTCTTATCCGCTGAGAAGTGGTGCGACCAAGAAGTCCTGGACCATCTTCCCACTCGCTTTCTTGATCCTTTGGAGAAGACAAAGCAGCTTCTTCATCTTCCTTTCGGTTAAGTTCATCTTGCCTTTGGCCCATTGCATCACCGAATCTACCTTTTGTGAATGGTCTGACAGGTGGCATATTACGAGGTGTTAACCGAAAAGAAGAAGAACAGTATGGGAGAGGTGTTGTAAGATTTGATATAGGATAAAAGGAAGACCTATGTAAGTGTAGGTGAAGTGCTTAAATTTATAGCTACTTTAAAGGTAGCGAAATATTTGAAACATGAAAATTCCAGTAAGGTCTCGGAATGAAGCAGGTAGCGAAATGTTGCCTACAACAGATGTTGTGGATTTGAGGTGCTGTAGTTGTTGTTTATCATGAGAGAGAATGTAAAAGAGAAGGTGAAGGTGAAGTCAAAGTCAAAAGACCATCCTACTTCTCTCTGAGAAGAGAGCACGATCACTCCTCCTCTTTTTCATCTTGTTGAGTCAACCTCCGTCACCTGCTAGTATATAATGTAAAGCGTTCGGATCAAAACGCAACATTCTTAGGTATGATGAGTTGAGTGTGCTATCTATATTCAGTTTATCAAGAAATAGGCAATTTGATGATTCATGTCAGAACTTTTATAGTTTGGAAAAGATAAGATAAAAATCGTGTGAACCCCAGTACGTTGAACAAACAACGGGCCACGTTTTACGGCCCTGAATATTCTAAATTGTTTAAAAGTGCGGAATCAAACCAGCTCAAAAATATTTAGGTTTCAGAGTTGAATATAGTTGTGCCCTCTCTTCTTTACGGTGTCTAGTCAACCATCATCACCTACAGTATCACAATGCCAAAGGACTTTTGCCACGAGAGATGAATATCACGCGTCGTAAGACATTGGATCAATTTGAGGTAAAGTCAAGATAACCAGTTTATCATTCAGTTTATTCATTTTATCTATTTTTCTCTTCAATCAGATTAGGTCATCCAGATGGTGTATTCACATGAAGAAACGAGTCTGCAAGATAGAAAAGAGAGAAGAGAACAAATCGTGTTCATCTCTTCTTTTCTTCTTCTCTCATTCTGGAATTCTTCTTTTTCTTATCACAATATTCAATCTCGTAGAGCTAATTTTACTCACTGAAATTAATTGTTTCAAACTACTTACTTGATTAGACTGTTAATTCTTCTTATCATCCACATATAACCTTCCCCATAGCAATAGCATTTAAACCTTTCCCGCTCATAATTCTATAATTCTTAACAATGTCTGATTCATCCGATATCTTTTCAGAGTGTCTTAGATTATCTGACGATATGCTAGAGTCCTGTACATTTTCCGTAAGTGGATGATACCTTAGCGATCTATATCCTCATTCATCTTCAAGCTGACCTTGTTGTTTTCTATCAGGAATTTCATCCATTCTACAAACTAGCCACGGAAGTCGCTTCAAGGTTTGAGGTATTTCATCAATACTTTGAAGAATCGCGCAAGCTTTCCACCCTTGGTTTGTCAAAGGATATTCAAATCAGTTGGAAGATTTATGTGGACAAGCTAAATAAGACCTGTTCTACTAGATTTAGTCATGAAGTAAGTATAGTATTGAATGATTAACCGGAATCATGTAGAATTCTGCTGACAACATAATAACTAGACTAAATCCATCGCAACCTCCTCCTCACCTACATCTCTCATAGTTTTACCATCCGAGCCTAATTGTCTTGACCTTTTCTTAACGGAAATCGAGACACAACATCAACTCTTACACGATCGGCTTTTTCATCAACGTACAAGTATGCAATATGAGACGACATCTCCACCCCAAGGTCAAAAATCTAAGGAGAGAAAGCAGTGTCCAACTTCTTACGACACGGAGAAGGAATGTATCTTCGATCTCATGAACACTTTTACTGGCGGTTCCGGTCTAATTCAAATTCAAAATGGATCCCTAACGGCTCAGGATGCATCTCTCCTGCTTCAAGCCTCCACGGAAGTATTGAGGGGTATCGATTATGACGATCTAAGATGGTTGAAGTGAGCTCTCTCATACCCAACAGCTAATGCAATCGCTGACCTATCCATCTCTTAGTGGTAGGAGCTATATTAAATCCGGTGGTCTCAGTCATACTCTTCTCCGTTCAGATCGTCTCAACTCATTCGCCTATCGAGTTTCCGAGAAGGTTATGTCAAGCTTCAACGATCCGAAAAATTGGTGGAATGCTATTCTGGATCAACCTGTTCCTACCAGACCTTTGAACCTACAATCTGAAGATTTTGAAGTGTTCGGTACGGCCACAGATCAGTTTAATCATTGTGTTAAACACGTAAACCGACTGAAAAACATAATGAAACCAGCGAGCTCATACGTCGTCACCAAGCCGCTTAACGAACTCTTTCAAACCGGAGCCCCCCCGCCGTACGACCTGGGTCAGATCAGCACAGACTCAATCTCAGCAGTACATACAATGCTAGAATATCTCAGTCGGGGTGAGGGGCAGATCAGATTGATGCTCTGTTGTCGGCTTTTGATGGAGTGACCAAAAGGGGTGTCGAAAGTGAACCATCAACGTGAGTATATTGTACCACCTCCGGATTGAATGGGAATGATTCTAGGCTGACTGAATGTGATAGGTATGGAATAGATCTACTCATTGATAATTTCAAACTGTCGGAACTCGCACTAAGTCACCTGAGAGCCTTCGAAACTCAACCTAGACACTTTGCCCTATTCGAAAAATCATTCCAACAAATCAAAATCATCATCTTAATGGGCGCCTTATATTGTACTCCTTCTGCCGCTTCAATCTTATTTTCAAGTACGATCTATGGATTATGGTACAAGCTTATTGCCCAGCCCCAACCGTATCTGTTTTCGGTGATTTTTATGGTGGTTTCGAGATTTACAGGATTCCTGTCTTCAGCGTTCGTCTCTGCGGTAATGACGTTCCACTCTGATCCGGCAAACAATGATACATTAGCTCTTGAGAGGAGCGTCACCAATATAGCTGAAGGCAAGGCGAAACTTCAGGTAAGTGGGTTTCAATCCGGTTCGGTAGGAGACTTTGACTGAGATCAAATCAATCTATAATATCTAGTGCTGCAGAGCGCCTTCTTGTAAAAACTCATGCGATACCGAACAAGATCAGAACCTGACCCCTCTTCTTCAATTGGAGCTTCAAGGAGACATTTTGAGTTGTACTGCAGCAGTTGACAAGCGGTTTGCCGGAGGTTTGTGAGTGATCAATAACCAATTTGAGAGAGATATATCGTCTGACGTTGTGAATCAAATAGCGTGAGATTCTGGTCCAAATCCTCTGGCAATTTACGAGATGAGCTGTATCCATGCCCGGTTGCCCTTCACGATAAGACTGGGCAATCGGGAGAGCTTCTCTCAGTAGCTTGCCAGGTGGCGCGTCTTACATAGGAAGGCTCGTTGTCATCATAGGGAAGTTGGTAGCCGTTGGAGACAGATAGTGAGTTGTCTTCATGTTTGTATGTTCACTTCAACTACTAATCTCTGATAGTATTCAATCTTCTCATTAGATATTCTTCTCATCCTCAATATCAAGGTCAAGTCATATTCACAGAACGAAGCAGAAATTTATGGAAAAACATAAATATCGGAATCATAGCAACTGTATAGCCTGGTTAATCATCATGACTACTTGCAAATGAATCTTTGGTAATTGTTTTTAACTGGTATAGATCCCAAGCACAAAGAATGTTGACGGAGATAATAGGAGAGAATAAGATCACCTCGGAAGAATACGTTGAATGTAAGATGATTCTAGACTGAATGTAGGAATTTATGCTTCTCTGTGAATAGGAATTATACTTAAATACCTTATGAATGCACATTATACTATGTTAAGAAGGACAGACGGTGCGAAGTACAGTGCACAGTTTTGCCCATGGTTTTGTAAGGCAAGCTCCAGGTATCTTTGTCATGTTTGACTGTATCTACCAATGCCATGGGAGAGACTTTAGCAACGACTGAAAGCACAAGCAAGCGAGGATCAATCAACAGGGCTACCTCCCAGCGACTTCCTCTAGGTCATTGGCAGTGAGCTAACCTTTTCCCCACACTGAGCAAAACTATCCATTGCTATCATGACGGTCAAATGGGTCAAGACAGTATGCTAGTTAGAGGAAGTCAATGGACAAAGGTGCATGTTCGAAAGTGCCGTAATCTTATTCCACAGAGGAACTCTAGTCGAAAAGCTATACCAATAAAAATGGGTTTTGTGAAGGGAATTTTAGCGATCTTCGTCAAAATCAACTGGTATAAGAAACTCTTCACCGTCAATACTGACGGTGGCGGGTTGGGGAACTCCAATATCCCCCAAAACATAGTGACTAAAAGTATCTTCCAGTTCTTTGTGATATTCTTCCATGTCGATAGGATGATGCTCTTCATTGAGGGAATCTACCGGTAGAGCTTGTTCAAATTCCTCTTGTGTGTCAACAGCTCTCCAATCAATTCTATCTTGAAAATCGTTTTTTTCTATATATTCTTTCAGCCAATTGATGCAAGCAAGTTTATATGTGCTGTAATATGAACTATGATAATTTTTAATAAATTCTGCGCACGAACTTCCTTCTGCATAGTCAATTGATCTAATTCTTGATTTATCAAATCTTGGTACACTACCTCGGTGTTCTGTCTCTTCATCTAGAAACTTTTTAAAAGCCATGGCAAATCTTATATGTTCTGTTGGTGTAGATTCTAGTGTTTTATTAGGATGGCACGTGGGTCTATAAACACAATAATATTTACCTGGCTCCACTCTGAATACTCTGGAATCACTTGATGAGGTAGGTTCAGTCATATCTGCAGCAGTTGTTCTTTCAGTAGTAAATGTGTATAGTAACATGACAGGAAGTTCAGAATCTTCATACGCTTCTGGCTTTCTTTCTCTTCTAATTTCTTCACTTTTATCTTCGATTTCTGATTGTACGAGTATAGAACCGTTATAAGATCTCTCTTTAGTGACCGCGGTATAGCTGATACTAGGATAGAAACAACCGTCTCTACTAGGAACTGGAGTTAAAAGGGAGGAAACTTCGGACATGGTTTGTATGTATATGAAAGCCGATTTCAAAAAGCTGTCAGAAATATTTGATTCAATATAATTGTGGTACAGTCTGTAAAATGCGACAAGCATAGACTTGACTTTTATACGATTTCAAACCCCCATTTCTTATGTTGAGGTGAGTGGCGATTCTGATAGCTCTCGCCTTCGATCAGTAAGCGAGCTCAAAGGAGAGAATACACCCACCTACATTTGAACGGAATGGTCATTTAAGGAGCTGTGTTTTTACAATTGGTCTTTCTCATCAAGATCCTGGGTAAAATACATCGTTGGGTGCGGTGTTATAAAAGTAGTAACGCGGTGATCAATTCAGCTACATCCCTTCTTTTTGGATATGAGCGATCATAGTTCACCATTTCATGCGTACGTCATCTTATCTAACCAAATTCCTGTATGGCACCATATCCGTCCAAATGCTATTGGAAAAGAGTGATACATGAATACATATCGCATCAGAGCGTGAAATAAGCCACTATCCGGATCACAGCGTATTAAAGCTATTCTTCCTAAAGATGTTTTCGTTCTCACGAGTTTTAGCAGTTGAATGCATAAATGAGGTACGAAGAAAGACAGGGCAAGATATGAAAAATCGACTACACTAAACTACCTCACAGTTGTCTTGAATTGATTGACAAAGATAGTAGAAGACCATGAAAGCACTCCGGAGATTAGTCCTGAGACTCCATGGATTTTCCCTTAGCGGAGACAGGTGAATAAACTGACCAAATCACTTCACCATCTGGACCAACACGAGCCTTTTCTCGCAAATCATCTGTGGTCCATCCAGCAAATTCTTCATGCAATCTGGAATTGTGTTCCTTAACATCTATAGGCGGTAATTGACCATCCATCAATCCTGTCGGGGGTTCAACATTTGTGAAGTCCTCTAAAGTGTCCACCATTTTCAAGGTTACTCTATTGGCCAAACCTTCTCTTGTTTGGATATCTTTTGCCCAATTCCATATAGTGTTTCTGGACATCTCTTCTTGCTCTTTACTGTACTCTTCCATGCATTGAGAAACACTTTTACCGAAACGTGATTCGAATCCCACATTTGAGTAATCATGCTTTAAACCTTCGCTTTCATCTCCGATTTTAGTTTGTAAAAGTGATACAAAGTAGATGCCATCTTGATATCTGTTCTCAGGCATAGTTTCCATGGTATAATTACTAGGACAAGTAGCCTTGAATGCATATTGAAGACGATTACCTTGAAATTCATATTCAAAAGGTCCAGATCCGACAACTTCTGATTTATCCATTTGACTATTTGGAGTAGTACTATCACCACAATGTCTTGTCAAATTGGATCCTCTGACAACATGAGGATATAACAAATCACAGCTGCATCTCCTGGAGTTTTTGTGGATCTGACGACCGTTGGATTGCAACCCTCTCTGAACGAGATTGAAGGTAAAGTTTCTGACATTCTGCTAGTAGAGTATCGCTGTTTTTTACTATCGCGAATAATAACAAAAAAGCGCAAATGTTGGATAGGTTGTTTGATATGTAATTGAAGATTGAGAAGGACGTGAATAGCGGCAATAATACAGCTGACTTTATATACATTTCACTATGACTATCCATGTCAGGATTTGGCATAGAATGTAAGTTTCACGTCGAGGTTCGAACATGTGGTGAAGGGAGCGATTTACGCTTCAAGGGAAACATGAAGACATTCATTGAATCCTCTTTTCATCTGATGCCTAAATTTACTGAGACGTGTAACAGTTACCTTCCCCTCACTTTCTTCCTAACTCCATTGTCCTGATCTGTCGCTCCCTTCCAACGATCTGTGGAGCAAAGCTTTGTTGAAAGGTGAATCAGGCCTTCTCAGCTAGAAAATATGAACCACATCCTTTGTTAGTTCTCATATAATCGCTTCGTCATAAAATGACGTTTCCTCTTCAAAGAAAAACGACAACTACTAGGTAGCCTTCGGGAAACGCACAGATCTTCCTAAAGATTAGGATATTCATAAATCGTTATTACTACCGTTAAAATGTCGTATAATGCAAGTGATGTAAAGAATGAAGGCAAAAAGGTAATGTCCTATAAACACAAAAAAATAATAAACATCTAATTAAATAATCTATATCTGATCTACCCCATTTCTTGTTCTTTTCCTCTCGCAGAGGATATATTATTCCACCTTTATCTTTCACTGCCTCTCTGAGAATCAGTCTCCCATTCAGGTTTGTACATTGGAGGTAAATCCTCGATTCCTTCTGCCTGAGGTTGATTGGGACGTTGAATTGGACCTGCATCTTCGTGTCTTCTAAATCCACCCAAAGGTGCTTCTTGTGGTGGTAATCTTGCACCAAATGAATTACCTTGATTATCGTTATTATCTGGATTTGTCGTTGATAAACTTGCTGCTAATTGGGCTTTTGTCAGACCACTTCTGGAAGAAGAAGAGTTAGATGTAGAAGGATACTGATTAGGTACTAAAGGCGAAGAAGGTGAATGATTGAAACCGAATCCGTTATTCGATAACGAAGGTGAAGGTGTTAAGTCTTCATTATTTAATTCAGGTATTGATTGTCCAACTGATAATGCAAATGAATCATGTCTGCCGTGTTGTGTATCGCCAGTTCTGGGTAATATCGTATCATCCAAAAATGGAGAAACTGAACTTGCATTGTCATCTCTGGATCTAGCCGTAGAATATCTTGAACCCGCAGTAGTTGGTGCACCTAAAGCAGCGTATGGATCATGATCTTCATCCTCATATAGATTTCCTGAATGTTGAGTAGCTAAACCTAAATCAACTTCACCTCCAGGTTTTACTTCTTGTCCTCTCATCTCTCTTCGATGGTAAATCAAAGATCTAATTTGTCTTCTACAGCAGAACCATAGTAAAGCACCTTGCAAAGCGACAACAACTAAAACTGCTGAAACGATGATGCCGACCAGAGCACCAGTGGATAAGCTAGCAAAAACTCAAATCAGGTCAGTTAACCATGCTTGTAGAGGTTCAAGATATGTTTTCAGTGGTTGACAATATGATAAATAACTCACCCTGCAGCACCTTTGGGTAGACTAGTCTGAGTTGTGATTGCAGTAACAGTCTTTACACCTCCTACACTTCCTGATTTAGTACCGGTTGCTGTTGGTTGACCGGCAGTAGTTGAAGATGGTGATAAATCGTTTATACATGAATGATCGGAAGATCCACCAATCGTCAATAAAGCCGAAGAACCTCCATTTCCATGTTCGCCTGAATCAAAAGCACCTATAATCACTTGAGTATTGGCTTCTATGTTGGTGTTCCAAACTATTTGAAAGATGTACAACATATCAGCGTCGTTGCCCATTACAACACAGATAAACGGATACTTCAAGCACGATATCAGAAAACTTACCTAAAGAATTAGTCTTATCGTTGGCAGAGACAAGTTGGAATACTTGACCACCTGGAATAGCACCAAGGATAGACACAGGCGCAACAGCTGAATTATCCCAATATATTGAGACAGGTGCGCATTGCTAAAGTAACCCCAATGAATTATAAGCTCAGGTAATAAAGGTAGAAGATAAAGGTACGACATACCGTAAGAGAAGTTTCATTCAGGTAGAATCTGTTAAGAACCATATTTTAGTGATGCATCATCTGGTTATGGGAAATGGGACCGTAAGTAAACTCACAGAAAGTCAGTTTGAGTTGATCTTTGGCTACACGTTGTTGAGCCTCCTTTTCCAACCTTGTATAGAGGTGAAACACCACCGGTCTGCCAAGTACTTCATGTTAGCATTATAGCGATGCTAAAGAAAAGGGGAAAAGGTAACAAGGTAGACTTACTCCTGTACCAGAACCATCCGACATCATCATGACGAATTGAGTGTCATCGGGATCTATACAAATCAATTGTCATTAGCTTCTTCCCTCGGTCAACCGGGATAGTGGGCGTTCAGGATGGGAAGCAATTTACTTACAATTGACAATCCACGAATAACTACCTTTTGCACCGTCATAAGCTGAATTTGGTATTGTTATAGTAGTAGGATAGTCGAAAGCGGGCTGTATTACTTGAGTCAGCTGTCTATATACAAAACAGAGCGCTTCTGAGACGATAAAAATTGGCTCACGATGATGGTTAGACTAAAAGGAACTTGTCCACCTGTCCAAGTGATATTTGCTGTACTACATTGTGCTGGATTGAAATCTTTTATAGAGAATGAGAAACCCAAAGTGAGAGGAAGGAAAAGGGTGGTCACGAGGGTAGATAGCAGAAGCATTATAAAGCATATATTGTAGTGGTTGGCATGAGTCGAAATCCCAGTGCGGAGAGTTCAGCCGTTGAAAGAATGAATAGACTGTTTGAAGGAGGGTGAGATGTTGACGGGTTAGCGAAATAGCAGAGTCGTTGAGAGGGCTGTTGTTCTGATGAGGAGAAGACGATGGGAAGACGATGAAATTTTGCTGCAGCTTGCAAGGGGGAGAATGAATAACAAGAAAGGATGGTATAGTAGAATAACAAACTACGCGATTGATTAGTTGATCATTTCTAATTGTGTACATATACTGTATGTGTAGTCAACAATTGATTGTGCATGTATATAAGGCTATGAGAAAAAAGAAAGAGAGGTTAATCTAAGAGATATACCCTGATCTAAACGAAATCAATATAATAATCGCACTGTTCTCCGAAGTTTATCGATTTGTAACACAGGGTGAAAAAGGATGAAACACCTTGCGTATCTATGAAAAGGGGTATTTGCAATATGAGATACGAAGTCATTCAAGTTGGCTTGACGATCTTTGTTACAAGTTGTATGAGATTCAAATCCTGCTTCCATGGTGATTTGAACATGCTGCAATTGTCGGTCTAGCTAGAGAATTGGAAACAAGCTAGGACAAGATTAAGGATTTATAAAATGTCAACAAAGGGTTTTAAGCAGTGAAGGAACCCGAATTTCAGGAACAGATAAGCACTTAACATTAAGGGCAGGGGTACACGCTACTGATTAATCACTTTGCGTCAAGGGGTGAGTTAATGATTCATTGTATGTCATTTTCGTGGTATATATATAAGAATAAGATAAACATGAGCCCAAAATATACAACACCGTTGGTGAAACGGTATCATGCTACTTTGCCATAGTAGCGGCAAGGGTTCGACTCCCTTACGGTGTATATCTTTTGACCCTCTCGTCGCCGAACTTTTTGCTATGAGCAATCGGTAATAACCGATACCTTTCGGATTAACGTACCAGTATGAGATGATGCAATTGAGTTCCTCTAATATTTCTTGCATCTTTTTACATATCACATCTGAGTTACAGCTTGAAGACAACCTGCTCTTGGACTGGATCATCATAGCTTTCCAAAAATACGAGTGAAATATATAGCTTCGCATCATGAATCCGGTGTAAGCTCCTCATCGCAAATCGATCGTCTGTTTATTGCTAACAACCTCCTTTCAGCTCATCACCATCCTCGAGAGGATTGCAGTATGATCTTCCTAACGAATCAGACGATGAAGATTTCGAAAGAGAGGTAGATGAGCAAGGCTTGATAGAAGGCGACTTTACACTCAGAGCTGTTGCTGTAGGATTGGGAGTAGGGGTGATACTGTGTATGACTAATATATATTTCGGATTACAGACTGGTACGTTTTGCTCCGAATTTTCGCGATTTCATTCCAGTAAGACACGGATGTGTTCATGCTTACTCGACTATATAGGATGGGTATCAATGATGTCCTTACAATCTGCTCTATTGGGATTTGCTTTATTCAAATTATTACCGCATCTGAAAACACTATTCCCTAATTCACGTCCCCTCACACCGCAGGAGAATGTGGTTTTGCAGACAACGGCAGTAGCAACAGGTACAATGCCGTTAGCGGCTGGTCTTGTCGGTATTATACCTGCTTTAGAGATGTTGACTGTCAAGGAAGATGGAAGAGAACCTATCAAGTTGAATTATGGTCAACTAGTTGCTTGGTGTTTAGCTGTAGCTTTCTTTGGTGTATTCCTAGCTGCACCTTTGAGACGTCAAGTAATCGTTAAAGAGAAACTTGTATTTCCCTCAGGAAGTGAGTTGGCCGGTCTCTTGGTCCCCTCCCTTTCATCCTTTGCCTGCCTCTTTCTTGCTTCGCTTCTCTTCTTCTACCTCTGTTGCCCCCATTCTCTTTCTCTCTTCCGATAAGCTAATAATTCATATCAATAGCTGCAACTGCTCAATTGATCTCCCTCTTGCATAAAATCCCACCTCCTTCTCAAAACCCAAAGTCCTCATCTTCCGGAACTTATCGTCGTCTACCACGGACATCTAGATCAGTATCACCACCTGGGTATGCAGTAGAAGAAGATGAAACAAATGGTCAACGTCAAGCTGCAGAGAAAGATAGTGAGGTCATGAAAGGGTCGGGTTGGTGGGCTTTAGGTTGGAGTTTCTTTGCCAGTGGTTCTCTTACAGTAAGTAAGATCTACTCGTCGACAACATCAAACCTAGCTTATATCCTTTCTTGCCATAGGTTTTGAGTTTCCTTTTCCCCGTGATATTCGCCATTCCGATTTTCGATGTATTTAGTTTACCGTTCGGAACAAGTTTGGCAGCAAATTGGCTTTGGTGGTTCACCCCTTCACTCTCATATGTTGGACAAGGTAAGCTGAATCATATTGTTTAAACACAAAAAGCTCATACTTTCATTTCAGGTATCATCATGGGTTTCCCTGTGACTTTATCCATGAATGCGGGTATGTTAGTGGGTTGGGCAATCTTGTCACCTTTGTCAAAACACTTTGGATGGGCACCTGGGCCAATAGGATCCACTACAAATGGAGCTAGAGGATGGATAGTGAGTGGACAATCAGATTTCCTTTCATCCTAGCTTAGCTGACTCTCATGTAGCTTTGGGTAGCTTTAGCAATTATGATAGCGGAATCAATCATATCCCTTTTACCTATTACAATATCCTCTATATCAACCTTTGTTCGACACTATAAACAAAGATCTAGCGGTCCTAGAATATTCCAACCTACTTCCTCTCCTAGATCGAATGTTACTGAAGATGACTATTACGATCCACTTGATGAAAACGATGATGAAGATCCCGAGAATGAACCGCCTGAACGTCTTGTTCCTATGAGCTGGATCAAAATTGGATTGGTCTCTTCAGCTATCTTAGGTGTCGGTCTCGTATGGGCTGTATTTGGTAAAGATGGTATTCATCCTTGGGCTACAGCTTTGGGCTTAGTTCTGGCTAGTATGTTAAGTCTGATCGGTGTAAGGGCTCTAGGAGAAACGGATCTCAACCCAGTAAGCCATTGGATTTACTTTGAACATTGAAAAATTGCCTTCGTATAGCTAACAGCTCTTGAACAGGTGTCTGGTATCGGTAAAATTAGTCAACTGCTCTTCGCTGTTCTGCAGCCTGGAAATGTGGTGGCGAATATTATCGCAGGCGGTGTAGCTGAAGCGGGAGCCCAACAGTAAGTCACAAGTTCCTTCGTTCTAGCCAACCATGTGGGAGCAGGCGTTGTGTGCAGAACTCTCATCCTTCAATCTTTCGCCACCGCTCGCTGACGTCTTCCTCTTGAATAGAGCCGGAGACCTGATGCAGGACTTAAAGACTGGTCATCTGCTAAGAGCATCCCCAAGAAGTCAGTTTTACGGTCAGATGATAGGCTCGTTAGCTAGTGTTTTTGTGGCCACAGCTGGGTATAAATTCTACACTTCAGTTTATGAAATTCCGGGACCTCAATTTGCTGTTCCTTCGGCAGGTATATGGTACGTACTACATATTCCTCTCCTCGCTCCTCATGCCCTCAAACCCCTACTATACTCTCTCTACTCTTGACTTGAACCTCCCTCTTCCTGCCTCTTCCTGCCCCTTCCTCCCTCTTTCCGCCGCACCTTTTTGCGACTCATGCCTTTCTACAAGATTTGGTCCAATTTAGCTAATTGATTGGTTTATATCCTATTTTTAGGTTGAATCTAGCCAGATTACTAAACAATGGCGAACTACCAGAAAGAGTCATTCCATTCATGATATCATTCGGAGTACTGTTTGGCACTATATCATCAATCAAAGCTTTTAAACATTATCTTCCAACTTCTGTAATATCAAAATCAGAAAAATGGATAAAATACCTACCTTCAGGTATAGCATTTGCGATTGGTTTCTTAAACTCACCATCTTTCTCAATTGCAAGATTAATCGGTGGATATATAGCTTATAGAACTTCGAGAAATTCATCAAATGGTGAAACTCCTCTTATAGCTATTGTTATTGCAAGTGGATTTGTGCTTGGTGAAGGTGTTTTAAGTATTGTTACCCTCTCAATGGCAAGCTCAGGTATAAAAGCTATAAGTTGTTTCGGATGTAATATTGCTGGAGGTGGTTATTGCTCAGGTGGTTGTTAGCAATAATAAAACGGTAGATACAAACGGATGAGGAACTATCAGCAGGCAAGGTAGATAGGTGAGTTGTATACCTTTTCAACGTCATTCCGCGTATGAAACAATGCACACTATTCTGTGCTTGTGATAGTCTTCTTTTTTTCTGAGATTACAATCGTGACATTCCGTATTTCCAAAATCTACATTTATGCTGTTATCCTTCTCGTCTGAATCAGCTAATTTGGTGTATATAATCGATAACATGTAGGTGGATATGTTATATATGTATAGATGTATGTCAAGTCCAGCAATGAACGACGCGTGCTAGATCCTTTCAAACTTTGTTTCCCATCAAATCAATTGTTTAAGAAGTGACATTGGTGAATAGTATAGTTTTCAAGTCTCGTGATGACGGGTCCTTTGAATGGTTGATGACGGTTGAGTCACTCTCAATAAAATAGGAGAAAGCGTGATCTAATAGAAGGATGAGTAGGACGAAGCATAGATATGGTGCACCAGGAACAACAACGTAGGAATTGATTAACTTCTTCTTCTTTCTCTTCTTTTCTCTTCACCTTCTTTTCAGGCTCAAGTTATTTAAGTCATATAAATAATCACTCATATACTGAAAAGATACTTATCCAAATTCTTATGGATATTTATACTAAATCGATTTCTCCTACCAGAAGTAATAGCAAGAACTCAGTTTGAACACCCACTCCGTGCTCATCTTCCCATTAGTATAACTATTACCTCAACCCATCGCTTCTTTGACTCACACCATCTTCTCAACAAACAATGTCGGATTCGAACGAAATTTCAAATCTCTATACTGAAGAAGAAGTAAATGCATTAAGACGCAAGATAAAACAACTTGAAGAACAGCTTGAACGAAGAAACAATTCAGTTGTCATTGCTGTATTAGAAGAAAAAGTAACATTACAACAGGTCGAAATTAGAGGTTTATCCGATCAATTGGAAACTACAAGGAGAACACTCTCCGCTCTTGAAGTTCAGCATGAAAACTTGAGAATTTCTCATAACAAAGTACTTAAAGATAAGATTTCTTTAAGTGCATTAGTTAATGAAAAAGAGTCTGAGAATGAAACGTTACGTACAAAAACCAGAGATTTATCAAATGAGAAGCTGATTTCAATCTCTTCAAATAAACAATCAGAAAATACATTGATACTAGGTTCAACTACTTCAGCAATCGGTTCTTTAGGTCATTCAGAAAATTCAATTGCTCAATCACGTCAAGGTCTTGGGTGGAATTCGGATAGAATCGCTGAAGCTGGTTCATCCTCATCACCGACCAACGCAATGGACTTGAATCCAACTATAGATGATCAACAAAAAAGATCAACTAGTACAAGTGCTAGTATAAGTACAATCGATATCTTGCCTCCGACTAATGCTCGAAAGAGACCATTGCAAGAAGACTCCACTGAACATCGAGCTACCAAAAAGAAATCAACTCCATCTTCATCTGCAACTGCACCTGCAACTGAAACTGTTGTTTCTACAGCTTCAGCCGAAGCTCTTTCTTCAGATGGTAGCAAGATCATCACACGCGATGTTTATTTCCCATCTAACGAAGTATTCGATGGTATCAAGGAATTAGGTATAGAGATAAAACCCTGCCCATCAAGGAATAGGGTGATGCAACCTCTTAAGCTGAATCAGTTGGTATCACAGCAAGATAAAGATGTATGGTTACAATTAGATTCCGAGTATAGCAAACGAGGTGCTTCAGCTGAAACTATACAGCATCTGGCCTTTTTGTTTAGAAAAGAAACATATTTTTTAGAGCATAAACGCTTGTTTGTCAATTGGTTCTGGCATGCCAACAAGTTATTAGAAGTTTACAACACTCCCTCGCCTGAATTCTCACTTCTGGAAGCTTTAACTATACACGAGAGTAAATTAGTATAACCATTAAAGCTAAACACAAAATACTTGACGGTGTGAAAATTCGCACAAGCGATTCGTACATTGAATATCTAAAGAACAATGGCTTTACAGAGGCTTGATGTATTGATATGTTGATATATTTCTCATTCCAACCTCTCCTTTCCTCTCATCTCCTAGAAATAGATAATCTCTTATGTACAGGTATCATTCTATATGTTATATCACAAAGGTAATTTGCTACTTTCTTTATCAGGTGAAGCTTATGTATGTTACTGTAATCTTCTCCGTCTTTAGATGTTCGGTCTTGAGCGATATCGAAGCTTATTTGGTGCGTCTGTGCCTGAGAATGCAAAATGACAAAGCTGTATGGTTGTAAACTTGTATTTTGGGTGTAGACGATCAAAGCGTGAATACATTCGTTTAGGTGGAAATTTCAGCCTTGACCTTCTAAATGTATTTATTTACTCCCTCATAAGCCATAACTTGATTGGTTGCACCGAATTTCAAGCTTGGATCATAGGCTATAGGGGACTGGAAGATGAAAGATGTATAGGATAAAAGCAAATCTAGTCAAAAATTTCGGTCCCTCTTCTTCTGCTTCTTCTCTGCTTCATGTCTGTTTACTCTTTTCTTGTATCATGTTAAAATAGTATTGTTACTTTATAGAAAGAAGGATGTCTGTGAATACGAAAAGGTATAATCCACCTCGACTTCAGTGAGTAATATTGGGACTGGGATCATATCCTGCTCAATTCATTCAGACAGAAGGCTGAATGGTTCAATGATTAATTCATTTCGTTGGAAATCATAGATGGACAGAAAAACAGACATATAGATTATTAGAATTAATTAATTCAAGTCAGACTTATATAAACACATTTTTCCCGTCAACTTCAAACGATAATGATGATAACACAGGAAATAGATTAGCAGATGATATAAATGAATTAGAAAAAGAATTATGTTTATTGATTTTAGATGAAACTGAATGGATGAAATGGATGATAAGTAATCGTATAATCACAAACGATAGAAATGGTTTAAGTGTAAATCATGAAAAATGGATCAACGATCAAAATCCAGTACATGATAGATTGAATTCGTAAGTTACCTTTCATATCTGCTTTAAAGATTGATTACCTTTTCTTCTCCCGCAATATCTATAAAGGTATATCTTAAAGCTGATTATTTATCTTGCACAGTGTACATTCCGATGCGAAATATGCACAAAAGAGTTTAGGTAATGCTATTTCAGTTGATGATTTGAAGTTGAATAGTGTAGCAAATAAAGCTTGGAGTGAGTACGAACTTTCACATTTCACTTGATGTCTCGCTGATATGGGCTAACCCTTATATCAACTCGGAATTTATAGAGGAACATCAAAATCTGAATAAATTTACTTGGTATTTCTTATATGTTCAAGCTCAATTAGTAAATAATCCAAATTACATCATTAATTTACAAAGTCAAATACTACAACATAAACATAACAGTAAGACTTCCGCAAGTACAAGTGAACAGCGATCAGATTCAGGTAGATCTGGAGCTGCACCATCATGTATACCACATACCGATCCATCTTCACCTAAACAGTCAAAATCATATAGACCTATGGCTGTACCGTCGTTCCCTCAATCGTTACTTCCAGACAGACCTTTATCCACACCTATCAGATCCATTAGACCTACATCATCAAATTCGTTATCCAATCCCACCAGACCTGCTTCTGTTCCACAAAGGCGATCAGTCTCTTCCAATTCGACACCTACAAATACCACAACAACAACGAGACCAGCCCCAAGATCATTAGATAATGGTCGATCGAAAAGAGCAAGAACCGCATCAACTGATCTAGCCAAACGGATAGGCGAAAGGGCACCTCCTGTTATTGATATTTGTTCAGATTCAGAAGATGAAGAAGATAGGTCCATACCACTTCGCAAGGGAAATCCGCATGAAGCGATTGTTATTGATGATAGTGACGAGGATGAGGTCATTGACCAAAATCAAAATGGTTCTCAGTCATCCACCGCAATGGGTGCTTCTCCAGGTGTTCCTCCTATAATCCCGATACCTGGCTCATCAGCCCTACCAACATACAAAACACCTTCACGTCCAGCTTTAAATCAAGCAGAAAACCTAGAAGCTATAAGAAGTATGTCAGGTTCATTTATGAGAAGGTCAAGACATAATAGTAAATGTAATTCTGAATCAGATTCAGAATCTGATGATTCATCAAGACCACCTACACCACCATTTCCTCCTTCCGACAGACAATCAAAATTTGGTATCGATACAACCTCTACCTCTTCTTCTTCAAGAGCAATCTCACCACATTTCATTGAAGATATATTCCGTGATCCTAAAATACGTTCATATAGACTAGATGCATTACATGAAAGGCTTGGATTACCATTACCACCCTCACGTCAATACCAAGGATCGGCACCCTCACTAACGACTGAACCACCTCCAATATCACTTGAAGATCATCTTACTTTGGAAGAAGGAAATGGTGGCTCACATAAAGATCATTTTGAACATCACTTGAGATATCCCCCTTTGGTCATCTCGGACGGAACCATTCAAGATTTTCCCATCAATATCCTTTCTTCACCTCATTTATCTAATAATGTGGATGAACCTATAGAGATCAGTGATGATGAGGAGGAGGAGGAGGAGGAGGAATTAAATATGCCGGAACAAACCAATGAAGCAGCTATAAACTCCCTACAAGTCCATTCGCGATCAAATCATGTGAACATCAATACCGACAAGTTGTCGACACATGATGTGGACGATGAGCAAGTAGATATGGATATTGAATCTGAAACTACTCTGGAAGATATGGAATTGATATCTATATCGGAGAGAGATCAATATACTCCAGAAAGGGAAATGATAGAGCATCAACTGCAAACGAGCGATGATAGATCAGTCGATGGACACAAAGATGATTCAAGGAGAATCACCGATCAACTACCCATTCAATCCTCCATCTCTTCACTTCCTCTGCCCCCATCCATTACCAATACAGCTACGTTCAACGCCGCTAGTTCAATGATAAGAATGTTATTATCTGAATTGCGACATACCAGATCCAAAGCTTTATCGGGTATAAAAGTAGTTCTTCAGATTGATGCAACGCCTTTTAAGCAATCTTTAATGGACTTGATTGAGATGATGGGTGGTTTAGTAAAACAACAATATTCTTGGTCAGTGGACAATCACGAAATCAAATATATTGTTGTGGGCTCTCCGGATGATTATTCGAGCTGTACAAATGAAAGCTCGTCTTTAGTTGCCAATGGTGGTCAAAAAGTAAACCTCATAGAGTTCATGGGTATTCTAGCGGATCTTAGGGAAAAGGAATTAGCTTAGATTTCTTCGCAAACTATTTGAACACAGCAAGCTTAGCAATTTTAATCATATGATATACAGTCTCATCTGGTCATCTTGGTACTTATTCCAATTAGACATGTCCATCTAATTATAACCTCTTTTCTTATACGATATCATGCTTACGGGGCTACACCCACATGTGCACCAAACAATCACATTCATTTGTATATATTGTAAATCTTAGACGTCTTGACGTATGTACTTGACGTATGTACTACTACTCTATCAACACCATCACCATTCACACACTTAAAGGATGGCTTCTTCCTTACTTACCATCCTTTGGCTTGTTTATAACACGATGTCTGTGCGATCAATCAATGTTTACACTACGCCTGATTAATTACAGTCATCTCATCCCAATGGATCACTATCACATCAACTCATTCGTCATGGAAATGAATCAGCTCTTACTTGAACCATGAGGGCCTTACATTTGACCTGAAACAACTACGATATACTGTACTGTATTTTGTCATCGATAAACCATCAATTCAAATTTGTGCAAGATGGACTTGAACAGCTTAGATTGGTGCAAATTTGCGCTTCCCAATCACAAGTGAGTAACATCTCTCTAGGTTTTCCCTTCAAAGACTCGTAAGATGCTTGTAAACTATATCATAAACATTCTACAAGACGAAGCTTGTGTAAAGTACATTAAGCTGATTATATCTGCTTTTCTGCTTAATTGTAATAGGTGGACAGAAAACCAAACATGCCAATTACTCGATTTGATTTTATCTAATCCCCGCTGTCAACAAGTATACTTCCCTTGTAATAACAACAATCATCAAGCAAATCTATACTTTACGGCTAATTCTTTTGCTCAGATCCCAATCGAAATTGAACAAGAGATTAGTTTACAATTATTGAGATCTACGAAATGGTTAGGATATATGATAAAAAGCAATTTAGTTAAAAAGCATAGATATGGGAATCTTTTACCTATAGGAATATGGAAAGATGAACATAGAGTTATATCTAGACGATTACTGGTGTGAGTGACTGTCCATTCTGAGGTAGCAATCCTGTGCAGTATCGAGTTACTGATATGTTTCTGTCATTAGATTAGAACATTTAGCTGGACAGATCAAAAGTCACTTGGGGCCTGTGATTCATCCATCGCAATTGAAGATAAATAGTCCAAGTCGCATATTATGGAGTAAGTACTATACACAAGTTATATCAAACCATCGTATACTGTTTACTCAACTCAAGTAAGATCATACTGACGTTCCTTCGATTTACATGTCTGGCCTTAAACAGATAAATGGCAACGTGACAGTCATAATACTTGGTATTTCAGATACGTCTCATTGAAGTTCACTTCGAATCCAAGATGGTTAACAACGCCGTATAATCATCACAATTATGAATACAATTGCAAGTATTATGGTGTACAAGAAGAACGGGAAGTAAATTCGACTGATCGATTTCAAGAGATTAATGATAATGACGATGAACCTGATCATGACAACGAGGAAGAAGATTCAAATGAAAATGTAATAGCAATGGATAATCCATCAACTCAACTTCAATCTGCATTCAAAACGAAGAGATTATGGTCTGAAATCTTAACTCAACCTAAACGTAAACCATCTTTACCTGTATCCTCGTATATGCGACAAGAACAAAAATTGGAGAAAGGTAGAATAACATGGGAAGATAGAATACAAAAATCTAAATTAGAAGAAAAAGACCAAGTAAATATCATTCGAGATTGGAGTTATGATGCAGAAGATGAAGATGAGTATGAATACAACGGTGAAGATGAAAATGATAACAGAGAACATCAAAGTGGACCTTCTAGTCACGAGGAAAATAGATTAGATGATGATTGGAGGAACGAGAATGACTGGAACGACAATAACGATTGGAACAATGTGAATCAGTGGAATGACGCTGATGACAAGCATGATCATGACAATGAACATAATCGGTATGATGAACATTGGAATAATGATTATGGAAATACAAATGATCAAGAAGAATGTACTGAAGCCAGTCAAAAATTAGAATTAGTACATTTATCGGATTATTCACCTTCGCCTCTTTCACCTTGGGTTTCAGCTAAAAACCCATTGTCATTAATGCTCCCATATCGTCAAATCCCACATCATAACAATGAAAATCATGACATCAGCCTTATTCATCCAGATCTCAACGTGAACCTTATAGCGTCTACTTCCTTTGTTCCGGCCCCATCGGAAGTTGATAAACGTAAGAAAAGAATGAAAAATTTCATTTCGACTATTATCAAGTATGAGGTGTATCAAGGGTACGTCATTGTGATTCCAATCCATCATCAACTCGCTTTCTTCTGTTTACTATCTTTCGAAAACTAATTCCTTCCATGTATTGCATGTAGATTTTCAAACTTGTTATGTGGTTTCGAAATTGCATTCGTACTTGATATGTACAAGTCTGAATTACCTTTACTTATAGAGATAGAAAAAATGGGTGGGAAAGTAATCAATTGGAATAATGTAGCTGAAAGATAGGCTTTCTTTAAACCAAGAAACGATACAATTAAATTATTAGTTCGACAAGGTAATTCGCCTGAAAATGATTTAATCCCTCTACATCTTGATATACCATCAAGTTTGGGAAAGACTCCAAAAGCTATAAATCCAGACCAAATCATTAGGATAGTACTGGATCTTTGCGAAAGGTTGAGGATATCGTAGATCGATTGTTATATAACCGGTGATAAGACTATGCATAATAGTACATTTGTCCGTTATTTTATTCTTTCTATGAACATGTACAAATAAGTTACCAGTTGTAAGATTACCTATTGTTCTCAGTGACACTCTGAATCTGCTCTTAAAGCGGAATCGAATTTCCGATAACACGGACACTGACCGATAAGATACGATTTCGAACTGATGTTTACAGTATGCACATCCACTTCAATGGATGATTTTGTGCTTAGCCTCGCTTTCTTTCTCTTCTTGTCATTGAAAATACCTAGCCATAGAATCTGATTTATGCCAATATCCGTTTCCCACCAGATACGCAGCTTACCACCCACTGTTCCACCACCGCATCAACTAGATATAACTATTCAGCTAAAGGAGGTGTTCCCACCATGTGATCCTGAATCTAGAATCTAATCATGTTGACGTCAACTTGAGCGTAGCGATCCTTGCGTTCGAATCCTAAGATGCTTACACAGTATAAATTTGCATAATTATTTTTCATACTTATCTCCCACCTCACTGATACTAATATTATAGGTCGATGTGAAATTATCATTAGATTAGCATAATGGGAAAGAAATCTGATGGAATTATACCTCAAGTTATAACGGAACCATGGGAACATGTGTGAGTCTTTATCTTGATAGCTCGTTACTATAAATTCAGACTCAATATACTTTCAATGAACTTGATCATTGACTACCTGGATGTTTCCTTATCTTTCAGCTGGACACAAAGTCAAATACGCTCAGCCCTTGACATGATAGACGGTAACAAATCATATGAAGATGCATTTTTTGGGCATCATAAAAGCGATAATCATAAATACATATTATTAGAACAAGAAGTTTGTGTTAGTGTATTAGCTGGTACAGATTGGATTAATTATATGCTTCAGATTAAAAAGGTATTAAAAGATCAAAATGGTAATGTTAAACAAAAACCAGGAGAAACCTGGCCTAAGAAGATGAGAACTATCAATATATTGATTAATAAGTATGTCATTCATACGAAGGCTTCTTTCACCGTCTTGTAAAGCTGATCAAATACCTCATTCAGATTACATTCTTTAGCTGAAGGTATTAAAGTACTGTTTGGCCCTTCTAGCAATGTAGATCAACTTAGAAAAAACAATCAAAAGGCTTACGAAATATGGTGTAAGTTGTATATCAATTTCCTGATAGGCCGTACACTTGACTGACTTGATATGAAGGTGGATGGCAAAAGGAGAATCTGGCTACATGGTATTTCAAATATGTAGTTATCAAAATCCGTATATTTCCTAAATGGTTAGAAAGTAAACCATCACCTACTCCACCACCTTTACCTGATGTTCTCATGAAGTCGATATCCCATACTTTCTCAACCAAACCATCCTTATCCGTCCCTTCCACTTCGGCATCATCGGCTGCAGCATCAGCTACTTCATCTACTAGCCTACTTTATTTAATTCGGAAAATGCATGGAACCATCACGAGAAAAAACAACACCTCAAATGAGAGTCAAATAACACACAATCGGCTAGATTATACAAGATATATACTTTGGAACTCATCAGTAATCCTTGATGATATCGTTCAGAACTTATCTGCTGATCAAGATAAATTGCCTACACCTATCACCCTGATTGGTCTCGTACAACTGGTAACAGCTAAACGTAATATCGAATTACAGCATAAACCATTCGATCTCCTCTCTTTCGAAGATTAGTGTATATAAAATTAGATTTGCAGTGTCGATACATACACTAGATGATGTTCACTTTTCATGCACCTTAATTATCAAAGCCACACTGGTCAAAGCTCATCAAGACATAATCATGTCCTTATATGTCTGGATTATATCTCAATCTATACTGTGTGCCGATGGTACCTGAATCAATCAATTAGTGCAAGTGAGGCAAAAAAGAAGCAAATAGAAATAAGTGAAGAAAACTCGTGTCATCTTGTCAATCAACCTTTATATTTTCTCTTCTCATAATACATCCTGAAGTACCTGATTTATTCAATTTTTTGCCATTTGAATACTTCATTTACGTATTATATACAGTGAATTCTCTAGGCTGAACCTCATAATGGGTAGAGGATCATCATCTATACCCGAAGGCGTAGGAGCCTGGGCGGGAGAATTACCATTTCATACGTTAGTCTCAGAGGTGTTCCTTGAAATGTTGATTGTATCTGCTAACCGATTTATGCTTCACTTGCAGCTGGACTGAAGGTCAAACATGTCAGGTATTGGATATCATCGCCTCTAACGCATCCTATTCAAGAGCGTATACAAGACAAAGAATGGATCGAAGAGATCAATATCGAATCGAAAAGAAACTTTGTCTTCAGGTATTAAAAGATACAGAATGGATGAATTGGATGATCCGTCATAATCTCGTTACACGTAATACTCAAGGCGTACTACAAGCTAAAGATGGATGGGATAAACATCATCTAGCTATCTCTAGGTTGTTGAAGGCGTAAGTCATCCGCAATTTGTATTCTACATAAGACGTAGCTGGGCTGATGAGATGATGTCAAACACTGTAGGCTTCGAGAGCCAGCTCTAGCTATTAAAGGAGTACTTGGAACGGTTACCAATCCTGCACAGCTTATGGCAGGAACACAAGCGCATTACCTATGGTGTAAGTAAAGTCATGAGCTGAGTTGATGATACAGTATAAAGGGTATTGCTAAACATAGCTCTGCTCCTCAGCTCAATGGCAGTCTACTGGTAAAAATACGTGGTATTTTAAATATTTAGCCTTACTGCTCAAACGTAATCCCTCTTGGCTGGAAGTCACAACAGCCAATGTGTCCTTCGATACTCGTCGAACGTTGTCCTTTGCCAATCCTACCAGTATCGACCAAGGTAACAGTAATACAGAGAGGAATAAAAGAGCTCTGTCTAGGCGTTCATATCAATCGAAATCGAAAACAACCTCACCGTCGAGTACTTCAATCGCAGAGTCTCGAATTCCCAATTCAGTAGATGAGAGGGTATCTTTCTCTACTTTCGTTGATTTGGAAGGGCCAAACAACAGCCCCGATCCTCCAGGTATACAGCCAAGTCAAGCTCAGATTGCTTCAACAAGTACTGGTAATCTCACGAATAAACCAGAAGCCGCCTTGTTAATACCATCGCTTACTAAAACTGGTCCACAGTCCGATACCATATCAATCAAAAATGGTGATACGGAAATTTCATCGCATTTCAACCAACAAATGTTCATTTTAGAGACCCTCGATGATGTTGAACCTACTAAGGATATAAATCCGCTTCAACTTTCTACCAATTGCTCGTCATCACCTGACAATTCGCCAGCTGTCGAAGCCACGGTCTTGCAAATCGGTGATGGAGATAACCCAAGAGATACAGAAAGGAGAGAAATCGGTCGTTACAGCTCAGAGCTTGTATCGTCATTATTGGATATAATCATTAACGAGGTCGGACATAGGTAAGCTATCTTAAAGTAACATGTGATACTTCAAGTTGCTGATTATATCATTTATGATACCATGACGAAATGAAAGATCCTCGGCGTGTATGAGAAATATCGAAATTTGCGATAGTGGAGAACACCTCGAGATAGGACCCAAGATCATTCAACTTATTACTGATCTAGGTGGAAATGTGGTCAAGAGATATTCTTGCGGTAACCGCGACCCAAACGTCAAGCGATTTGTACTCCATGATTGCCATTCAAAATGTTGGGTGATTAACCACAAGAACGCTAGTGCTCCCACAGGATACGATGTGATCACCTTACAAGGTTTGGTGAATCTCATAATCGACCTTCGCAAAGCGGAATCGGATCGCCTTAGCAAAGATCAATCTACCTCTTCGGCCTAAGTACAGTATGGTAGTCCTGTTAGGTCCTGTCTAACGAAATGGCGCCGGATCATTCCTTTCATACCTTTGGCCGTATAGCAAGACACCTCTTCAATACTTGCCACTCCTCACATGCCACCCTGTACTGTACAAAACGCGTAGCAAGTCCTCTTTTCAACTTAGCAACCTTTGTGCATATACGATAACTTCACAACGATTCACTGTACACAGCCCGAACCTGTAAGATATATAAGATGAACTATTCACCTTGTTAGAAGGTATTCCTCACGACCAACATCACAAACACAATTAAGCAAAATTGAAACAAGAAAACCCTTAAAAAGTTTCCAAAATTCCAATACCTCTTCTCAAGGCCCAACCAACCCAAACCAACTATTATTACTTAAACAGATCATTACAACCAATCAACATGTCAATTCCGACTTCACCGACTTTCTGCCGAGGCTATGTTTTAGCACCCAACATCCTTCTCACAATCAAAACTCTCCAATTGACCCTTATGCAGTCATTCAATGTCCTCATGGAGTTCAGGTTCCAGAAAGAATCTCACCTAGATGTAAAGAATCAACTGGTGCTAGAGCATGTTGGAGGGCAAGATATTGTGAGATGCATTGGTGTGGTGGGTGTAAGAAATTTAACGGTATTGGTAAAGCTGGTCTAGGCATAGAAGGGGAGAAGGAGAAGGAAACACAAAAATGACTTTATCGTCCTATTATGGCTTAGCCGATCCTTTCTCCTCCGCACCTCCACATCCCGTCTCTCTACCTTTCCACCCATGCCCGCCCTCTGCCCATACCGTACCCTCGTATATTGTACCTAACCCAGCTATAAAATCATGTCATCTAATGTATTCCCAAACAATTGGTTTAAACACTTTGTTCCCCACGGACATCCATCCAAGCTTGATTGATTTCGTTATTACCATAATTTTGGAGTGCAATATCATGATCTTCATATTCCTCTTCCTTGATGTCTTCAAGGATTTCTGAACCGTTTGAGCTTGGTGAGAAATTGATTGTTGTGTCTTTTGGCGATTTGATGATACTCAATGGTATGGGTCTGATGTATTCGTTATTGACTGTATGTTTGTGCGTTGAGGTGAAATAATCTTCTTTCTCGTTATAACCATAATTATCATTATTAGGTGTGATTACAGGTTTTATATTGATAGGTTTATCTCTATTAGGTGATCTTACCATCTCATGTTGATTATTTAGGTGTTGTGTCAAATCGAATCTTACCGACAATCTTCTATTCCCAACGCTATTTCTTGCATTTGATGATCTTCTTAAATTGAAAGGATCAGTAAATCTAACATCAACTGAGCTAGGTATATTATCATCATCATCTAGAAGATTTTGATTCTCATTTGATCTTGCAAGAGGCACAGAAGAAGGTGTGACTAAATTTAAATTTATACTTGATGATGAAGTTCTTGATCTTCTTCTTGGTGTTCCATCACCATTATCTTCGTGATCATTGTTGTAGTTCAGATTGTTAGTTTTAATAGGTGAAGTATAATTTATTGTAGATGATTGACCAAATGAAGGTATTCTTTTTGTTTCTGATAACCATTTAGGTGTAGTATTAGTATTAGTACTAGAATATGAAGTTGATTTTGATTTTGATTTTAAATTTTGAGAATCTTGTTTGAATTTGATTAATTCGTTTATATCTTTTTCCAATAAACCAATTAGAGATTTATTGATAGTTGTTAAATTTGAATATATAGGTGAATTTCTAATTTCCAAGATAATCAACCAGAATGATAATAATTCGACTAGTAAAATAAATAAGTGTGTCGATTGGAATAATAATGGTATTGATTCATTCTGATTCAAGTTTAGTAACGATGAAGTTGAGATAGCTGGTTTAGGTTTTAGATGATAATTTATTGTTTTAGATGGTTCGGTGTTAGAAATAGGGTACAGAGGTTGTATTGGTGTATGTAAAGGTGTTGATGAAGTTGTATATAATGAAAGTAAATTCAAAGCGATAAAACCTGAAAACATGATTGTTAGTTCCAAAGAAGATGGATAGAATTGATTACGCTTACCAAATGTTATGGTAAATTGAAAGATAGTTAAACAGAGTAAAAATTCCGAATTATACAACCATTTATAGCGTATGTTTTCTTTTCTATTCTTTGATCTAAGTCTGGTAATGGAAGTTGTATGAGTAACGTGTGATCTCACGATACTAATGCAGGAAGAGCAAGAAGTAAGCTTCTTTATTACACAATCATATCAATGTTGCGTTTCAAGTGGGTTACACTTACAGCTTGCAATAACCATATCCCTTGATCAGAATTAAAGGAGAATAAGCAATTAGTGATAGTCCAAGTAGAAGATCGAGCAAGAGTGAATCATCAATATGGGTAGTTGTTGGAGTTGTATGTGATGAGTATATCGTAAAGCAAACGAGAGCGATTGAGAGTAACTATAAATCCACAATGTCATTAGTATCTCTTCCGACAAGCTGAGATGAGGGGGCAGTATGAAAAGTATGAGGTGTACTTACTGTGATATTGGTATTTCCAGGCAAGGAATTGATGATACTGATCATTGCTGCTGTGTTTGTGAGGTATACCTAAAGTGATACTGGATTTTCGAGCTATGAGGTGATGGATACTGTTGAGATGAAGACAAAGAAGATAATGATCATTAATCACTTTGAGTCTAGCTGACTTGACGTGGAATCTAGTAATGGGTAGTATGTATCGATTAATCACGCGATTCTGTACCAAACATACTTGGCATTGATGATGAAGGAACAATCACGTCGATCAATCTGACTCTATTACACATAACGAAGCATGTGAGATCAAAATGATAGGATGGTGAATAGCTGAAGGATGTTCGACGCAGTTCCATATTGACTATAACGCAAGTTGACATGTCTCGTAGAAACGATTAATTGATATTAGTGATATCATTCACTTAAGAAGATTAGTGGTAACCCTTGAGTGATGTTTCAAGCTATCATCAATTCAATGGTAAAACAAGTATTCCTATACTCTTGATAAAAGCTTATCCGCTTGAATAGGCAGTGATTCACTATCAAATACTGTATTGAATAGGGTTACATACTATCGAGCTTAGTTGACAGATAACAACTGAGACATGACCGGTTTCTTCGTACCTTTTGGCTGGAACTTGAGGAGTCGAGTGAGGTTTTGATTTCCATTATACATTATTCGACGATAAACATATCTGACAATGAGAAGCTACTCCTGTAGGTTCTGCTTGCGACATATACTGATCGTCCTGCTCGTTTACATTTGACTACATGTGCTTGAAATGATAAATGATCGTTATCGATAACAAACCATCGCTTCCCAAGCGAAACAACGACTAGCTACTAACTGAGGGGCTCCTACAAACAATCGATCAATAAAATTATTGATAAGATATCACAGTGAAAATTAAACGCCACATACAGTATATGGTTTCGGGATTTCGGCCGAATCGACTCAACCTGCCACAAATCATATTAATTATATAGTACACCGTAGAGATGATCACCAAACAACTTGCTGAAAAAAAAAGTCCAGCGCGACTATAGGCTCAATAGGATACGGCAGATCCATACTAAGGGTTTGAACCCAAACCAATCTTTTTCAATACAACTCAAATACATCTCTTTCGACTTTTACTTCTTCTCCCTTTCCTTCAAAAATAACCATACCAAAATGTCTTTCTCAAGATCATCAGCTCAATCCCTCAAACAAGCTCTTAAAGCTACAGCTCCTAAAGCTGCCGGCAGACAAATTGCCAAAAGATCTTACACCCTCTTAGCCAGAGAAGCACCAAAAGCTATGGTTGCTTCAAGACTTGGTGTAAGTGAAATTGTGCTTGAACAGGAACAATTTGCTGATATATCATAATAGGCTACAAGAGGTGTTAAGACTCTTGACTTTGCCGGTACAAAAGAAGTTGTTTACGAAAGAGCTGATTGGCCTCTTGATAAACTCCAAGAGTGAGTTGATGACTTTTCTTTTCTGAATTAGTTTGTTGCTAACAAACCACCTAGCTACTTCAAAAATGATACTCTTGCTATGATTGGTTACGGATCTCAAGGTCACGGTCAATCTTTAAATGCTAGGGATCAAGGTTTAAAAGTTATTGTTGGTGTAAGAAAAGGTGGTGAATCATGGAAACAAGCTCAAGAAGATGGTTGGGTACCAGGAGAAACTTTATTCGATATCCCAGAAGCTATCAACAAAGGTACAATCATCATGAACTTGCTTTCTGATGCTGCTCAATCACAAACTTGGTCAGAAATCGCTCCTTTAATCACCAAAGGTAAAACCCTTTACTTTGCCCACGGTTTCTCAGTTGTCTACAAGGAAGATGTGAGTAAGAGTCCCAACTTATTTCATTTTACTCAATTTTATGTCATTCGTTTCAATCGCTGACTCGCTGACCTGTTTCCCAGACCAACGTCGTCCCACCAAAAGACGTCGATGTCATCCTTGTCGCTCCTAAAGGTTCAGGAAGAACCGTCCGAACCCTTTTCCTCGAAGGTCGAGGTATCAACTCTTCCATCGCCGTCTACCAAGATGTCACCGGTCAAGCTAAAGAAAAAGCTGTTGCTCTTGGTATTGCCGTTGGTTCAGGTTACTGTTACGAAACTACTTTCGAAAAAGAAGTTTACTCTGATCTTTACGGAGAACGAGGTGTTGTAGGTTGAATCATTCGCTTAAATCAGATCTTATGCTAATCCAAGCTACAGCTTATGGGTGGTATCCAAGGAATGTTCCTTGCCCAATACGAAGTTCTTAGAAAGAACGGTCACTCACCTTCAGAAGCTTTCAACGAAACTGTCGAAGAAGCCACTCAATCTTTATTCCCATTGATCGGTAAATACGGTATGGATTACATGTACAACGCTTGTTCCACCACCGCCAGACGAGGTGCTCTTGATTGGGCTCCTAAATTCAAAGAGTAAGTGAATTCTTGGACTACACTGGACTCTGCTAATAAATCTCCGATCACAGAGCAAACCTTCCCGTCTTCGAAGCTCTTTACAAATCATGTAGAGATGGTTCAGAAACTAGAAGATCTCTTGAATTCAACTCTAGAAAAACTTACAGAGAAGATCTCCAAAAAGAACTTGATGAAATTGATAACCAAGAAATCTGGAGAGCCGGTAAAACCGTCCGAAAGCTTAGAGTGAGTTGTCAGCACATAGATACATAGGATGGTAGCTGATGTATCATGCTCTATAGCCTGACGCCAACAAAGATGAGCTTTAAACAACTCTCTTTAAATGACATTCTTTAGGGAATTAAAAAATAAAAATAAAAAAGATCATCATATCTCATAGTTTAGCTTGTTACGAGTTTATGCATACCTTTTGGATCTGGATTAATTGGATTATAGCACATGGTACATAACTACGCTAAGCGATACAGAGAGTGGATCACAGAAAGCGTTTGCGTGGACATCAAAAAAATATAAGACTGATAATATATCATGATAAGCTAAATCGTAATAGACACAATTAGTAACGCTCCTCAAGAACTTCAATTACGTTACTGACCTTTGAAATTTGATTATCCCGCCAATGGAATCAACATGAGTGTCTGAATGTACTTGATCGATTTGAACCTCGTAAGACGAAAGACCAGGCACTCGACAATACTCGTCCATAGTGTACCAAATCATATCTGCGATTTCTCGAAAATCTGCTCGATATTGATATCCAACAAAGTCCCAAGCGTATACTGCTGCGTGAATGAAAACAGGAGTTAAATGGTGTATATCCGATTCATCTTGCAAAGCATAAGGGTATTCTTCTAAGGAATTAATTTGATAATCTTGCCAATTTGGAGGGTTATACCAAGAATGGGGAATCTGTTGGTCACTCTCACATTTACGTAGAATACCCATTGCTACATCTATCTCGTCTAAATAGAAGTGGAATATTCACGTAAGTATAGGACGTAGTGAAGAGTCGTGACAGAACGCTCACTGAAAATGGGCGCCAACTATATGACAAAAGTGATTTTTAGTCGACATCCGTTATAGATATTCAAAGACTTACTATCTCTAACACAGTATACAGATCATTCAATATATCAACCACATCCAGTCCTTGATAATCGAATGATGGGTCAATTTCGTATCTATCCATTAGAGTATTATACAATCCCTCATGAAATCTAAGGTAGTTGACCAAATAAACCCATACCATAGCTAATCGATCACGGCTGATAGAGAGCTAGACTGAAAGCTATCAGAGCCGCACTGGGTTGAAGTAAACAACTCTACACGTACCCCTTTTTTGGCATTTGCGGAGAAATCTCCAGTATTTTGTTGTGCGACACCTTGAGATCTTTCTGCGCCCTTGATATCCGCTTGATTGTCTCGGAATTCTGTAAAGTAGAGTGGTGGTGCTTTCCAGTAATGAGATAGCTTGTAGATTAAAGGGTTCTCGACTCTACGATATGGCAAAATTGAATTTTTGTACTTTCGACTTTGTGACTTGGAAAATGGTGGTTTGGTAGTTTCGATCACAAAATCGATACCATGAATAATCTCATCTTCAGTTGATTTAGGGAGACCTTGAGGCGTTTGATTGATTTCACACATTATATACAGCATCAAGATACAGGGTGATCAAGGAATACTCGTGTACCATGTAACTTACCTCAAGTTCAATGCTCAACGTAGCTCACACAGATAGAATCGCATTAAATCAAGAATGGTTCATGCATCCGGGTTGGAACTCTCGCAACTCAGTGGTCAGTGATAAACAGTAACTGGTCAAGGTTAAAATGGGTACGTACTACTGTACGTTATTCGTAATAGATAGATCGACGCTCATCTTAGTCAGTTTAGATTAGATTACGCCTGCTGTTTCGACTGACTAAGGAAAATGACATTCGGGCTATATTTGGGCAATTTTCAGTACATATTCCCTGCGAACGATAGTAAAAGGGATAATATGAAACGCATCGTGAAAAAAATCTACGATATGATCATTGCATACAGGCTCGAGCGATGATCAAAGGGATATAATACGCGAACGATATGAAAATGACAAACACTATTGGCGATATCCTGAGTTATAGCAATTGGTTCAAGGGGTAGGCAATGATCAAACGTGTCAGCATTGACCTGATTTCAAGCATTACTCTCAGGATAAGGATAGTACTCTTACTCGTAATACTCTAAAAAGAAAAGGCATAAAAGGATGTGAATAAGATTGATCCAAGATGTCCTCTTCTATCTTTTTGATTCTTGCTCATCTACATTGTTATTACTGACATTTAAAGGAATAAAGTACATCAACAAGATGGTATACGAGCTAGAGGAGAAACTCTCTAAATCAATGAAAGCTTTGAGGATTAATAAAACTCCAGCGTAAGCGAAAATCATTCCGAACATTCATACAACAAATTGCCAATACTGATTATCAACTGACATTTGCTACGTCTTAGAGACCAATATGAACTCGCAACAATCCCAATACCCAAAGCAGAAGGCACAAAAGTATTAATCAAAATTGGTTCAGCTGGATTATGTCATACAGATTTAGTAGTTTTAAATGGTGGTTTTGGTGGTGGTTTGCCTTTGACTGGATCGCACGAACCTGCAGGGACAATTGTTGAACTATGTGATAGAGCTTTAGAAATTAATGGAGGATTGAAAATAGGTGATAGGGTTGTGGCTTTATTTCATCAAGATCTTTGCGGTAAGTTGACCAGCACATTGTCAGTGATGATTTTGAACTAACATAATAAGTTGGATCTAGGTACTTGTTCAGATTGTAAATTTGGTGATTGGAAGTAAGTCCAAGAGTTTGTTAGATAGATAAAATAAGTATTCACTTACCAACTCTTTCTGCTGCTCAGATATTGCAGTCATTCAAAATATGGAGGTATCACTACCGATGGATATTTCGCTGAATACGCTTTAGTTGAAGCGAAATCTTGTGTAATTATTCCAGATTCAATGAGCTTTGAGCAGGTAAGTCGACATCAGATAGAATCTATCTATCCCATGATATATAAATCAAGAAATAGCATCTGCCATCATGAAGTAATGATGTTATATGATACTTCAAGCTTGTTCAGCTAGTGACTGTTAACTATCATTTAGGCTGCCCCACTTACTTGTGCAGGTGTAACAGCTTATACAGCAATCAAAAAAGCTAATCTGAAACCTGGTCAAATTATCGCTATAAGTGGGTTAGGTGCTGTAGGTAGTTTGGGTGTACAAATGGCTAAAGAAATAGTAAGTCGTGAACAAAACTGCAGAGAATTACAGGTAAAAACATGCAGCAATTCACTAAACTGATTGGGCGGATTCACGTTTTTATTTATCAAGGGTCTCAAAGTAGTTGCCATAGATGTTAGACCAGAACCTATAGAATTAGTTAATTCATTTGAACTAAAACCAGATTTAATCATCAATAGTAACGAAGTATCTTTAGAAGAGGCATTGAAACGAATTATAAACTTAGACCTGAAGGATATGAAGGATGGGAAGGTGTTGATGGTAAGTTAGATTAACTCAACTGGGTTTTCACAGAACGTATCTGTAAATTAATTCTGTGAAATTACGTAGTGACCTTGTTGGTAGCCGATCCACCCGCATCGCACTCATATGGAGCTGCAATAACTCGAAAACATGGCACTCTGATCCTCGTTTCTGGTCCATTACAAGGAATTAAATTGGAGTTCACAGATTTGTTGTTCAAAGATTTATGTCTTAAAGGTTCTTTACATGGTAATGCGGTCGACCTAAAAGAGACAATTGATTTATGTTCAAAATCCAATACCAAATCTCATATTAAGAAATTTCATATTGAAGAGCATAAAAAGATGTTGAGAGAAACTGAAAAAAAGGAATCAAAAGGTAAAATTGTGGTAACCTTTTGATCTCACTTCACTAAGATGGGAGAGTGGGTAGATAGTTTAATTCTTGATGTATTGCTTGCACTTGAATATGCATTTAATTGTAAATAGACGGACTACTGGTTAATCATTGTAAATGCGAGGTATCAATACTCGCTTAGTGATTGCAATTCACTGCCACCCAATTGACATGTATTGTTTTGCATGCTTTGCACCTAAAACCATTTTTAATATATATATATATACCTATGCCTCAACTTTCGATTTATATACACTCTTGGCGACAGTAATGGCTTCTTGCACTTTGGAAGGTTCATTTCCTACACCAGTAGCAGAATCATCACGACCACCACCCTTTGAAAAGAGAATTCATTAGCGTCTAAATTACATACCACTGTTCGAGGAGAAAGGTAATACTCACTTTACCACCAAGGATTTTACTGATTTCACCTAACCATGATTTACCATCTAAAACCTTTCTGTCCAATACTTCTTTTGGTAAGTAGTTGGTATGAGCAACTTTACCAGTTTCAGTATCTGTTGAGAATACGTAAATTGCTTTGGAAAGTGATTTTCCTGAAGTTACAGCTGCTCCTAATGTCTGTTCGTAGCAAATAAGTGTAAGCTATATCGCATCCAAGTCACAATTTCTTGAGCTTACTTTGGCATTACCACCTGCAACTTCAAATTCGCCAACGTAAACATTTTCGTTGGGGTTTTCTTTAAAGTAAGCTTTGATAGTATCTTGAATGACTTTTGAATCAGCAGCAGTTTTAGCTTTAGCAGCGGCGACGATCTCGGTTTGCATCTTTTCGAAAGTAGCTTTGAATGATGCTTTCTTGATCAATGAGATACTACTTTGACCGAGTTCCTGAATTCATACTACATCAGCTTGGGGATAATGTGCGAGTGTAAAAGCGTGAGAGCGGAAAAGGAATTAAGCGTAGAAAGGGGGAGGAGTGGTGAAAGGCGAGGCGAAAAAGAGAGAGAGAATAGAGGACAGGAGAGAAAAGGATCTAGGAGGGTTTTATCCCACTCACAACTAGATAAGGCTTCATGGCAGTCTCCTTTTCTTTACCTTGTAAATCCTTGATTCTATCTAATCTTCGTTCAAATTCAGCAGCTTTTCTTGAAACTTCATGAGCTTCATGTCCAGTGACAGCAACAACACGTCTAATACCTTTAGCAATCGAAGATTCTTCTACGATAACGAAATCTTTGATGTCATCTGTTTTAGCTACATGTGTACCACCACAGAATTCAATACTTGTCCCTCTCCATTTTGAATCTTCAATGTTTTGTGCAATATCTTCTAATGGATAACCTAATGAAACTACTCTAACTGGATCAGGATATGCTTCACCAAACACAGCTCTTAATCCTGGAATCTTGTATGCTTCAGCTAAAGACATTTCTTTGGCATACACTGGCGCAGCTTTCTTGATCCATTCATTACAGATAGCTTCAATTTTGACAAGTTCAGGTGTACCAATAGATTTACCGTGTGAGAAATCGAATCGGAGTTTGGTGGAAGCAACAAGAGAACCTTTTTGATCGATATGATCACCGAGAACTTCTCGAAGGGCAAAGTTGAGAATGTGTGTACCAGTGTGGTTATTTCGTATAGGCCATCTTCGGAGCTGCGAGATATTAGCGGGCTTACAACGAGAGACCGATGCTACTCACCTCATCATATGTACAGATCACCTCATCGCCAACCTTGATCTCACCTTCTTCCATTTGACCAATATGTAAGACGTAACCGTTAAAGACTTGTACATCTTCTACCTTGAACTCGGCTTTACCGTCTATAGCAATAACACCGGTATCGTATTCTTGACCACCAGATTCAGCGTAGAAGTTGGTTTTGTCGAGTAAGACACCGAAAGGAGCGTTAGGTGGGAGTTCAGAAGTGGAAGAGTAGAATTTGGAGGAGTGGTAGATTGATTTGACAGTGGCTTTGATATCGTCGAGTTCTAGGTAGACAATCGAGTATCAGTATTATATTGTGTTCCAGAGGTACATGTTATTCCTCCGACAGTCTGGTCCAAACTAAATTGATCATCCAACTCACGATACTTGAACGAATCATCGGTCTTTGGGACTTGATCATTAGCTTCTAAAGCACCTAAATCATGTACATCTAATTTGACCGTTCCGGCTACACCTTTGTCTTTGCCACCTGCCTTTGAAGCTTCAAGTGATTCTAATCTAGCTTTTTCAAAAGCATCTTGATCAATCTTTAAACCTCTTTCTTCAGCCATAATTTGAGTTAAATCAACTGGGAAACCATATGTATCGTATAATCTCCAAATATCTTTACCACCAAGAACATCTCGTTTCTCTTCTATAGCGGTACTGGCGTATTTGTTGAATAATGCTTCACCTCTGGTCAGTGTTCGAGCGAATGAAGCTTCTTCTTCGTTGAGGATTTCAATGAGTTCAGGAACTTTCTTAGTGACTTCGGGGAAGATGCCAGACTAGTGAAGCAACCGTAAATTAGTTTGACCTGATGTACATTCTGCTAAGCTCAACTTACCAAAGATTCAACGACTACTGGTACAAGGGAAGAGAAGAAACTACCAATCTTGACGTTCAACTTGTTGTTAGCGTATCTAACACCTCTTCTCAAAATTCTTCTAAGCACATAACCTCTACCATCTTTATCAGGTACACCACCATCTGAAATAGCAATTGTCAATGTTCTGATATGATCAGCAATGACTCTGTAAGCGGTATCGACACCATCTACGTCTTCTTCTCCTAATTTTCCTTGATATGGTCTAGCACCGGTTAATTCTTGGATTTTAGCGAAGATTGGTGTGAACACATCGGTGTCGTAATTGGAAGAAACGTTGTGGAGGATTGAGACTAATCTTTCGAAACCCATACCAGTGTCGATATGTTTAGCAGGTAATGGACGTAATTCACCAGATACTTCTCGGTTATATTGCATGAAAACGTTGTTCCAAATTTCGAGCACATTGGGATCATCGGCATTGACAAGTTCTGGTACTTCTCGACCGCCAATTCGGTCAAAGTGGATTTCACTGGATATGGTCAGCTTAAGCTAGAGCCGATGATATGGATATACTCACCTACAAGGTCCACATGGTCCAGTAGCACCCATTTCTGCGATTTCGTCAGCTCAAATATAGTATCACACGATGAAACGAGCTTACCCCAAAAGTTGTCCTTGGCGTTACCAGGTAAAATATGACTTTCTGGTACACCAAGATCTCTCCAGATTCGTCTAATAGACAACTCAGTACAAGTACAATCCTTATGGCAAAGTGGTCACTTACTGAGCCTCTGTATCCGGTTCTAATCCTTGTTTAGCATCACCTTCAAAGTAAGTAACATATAACCTATCTTTTGGTAAACCGTAAACTCGAGTAAGAAGATCCCATGCCATTGTGATAGCACCGAGCTGTGTACAATCTACATCAGCTACCAGAGACAACCAACGTGTAGCAGTAACTTACCTTGAAATAATTTCCGAAAGACCAGTTTCCTAACATTTCAAAGAATGTATGGTGATAGGTATCTTTACCGACATCGTCCAGATCTATATCGTTATATGATTAGTTGGATATCCCTTTTTCGACTTATAAGGTAAAGAAGCAGGTTTCAACTAACCGTTATGTTTACCACCTGCTCTAATACATTTTTGACTGTTGACAGCTCTAATCAACTTTGAAAGATCTGATTTTGGGTCGGCGGTACCGAGGAGAAGGGGTTTATACTGGTTCATACCCTATACAGATGATCGAATATTAGCAGTGAGCTACAGAATCTGAGTTTAAGCAAGTCTACTCACAGCATTGGCGAAAAGAAGAGTATCATCATCAAAAGGAATTACACCACTTGAAGGCCAAAAAGTATGTTCGAAACCAGGTTGATTAACGAAATAATCGATATATGTTTGTCTGACTTTAGCAGCTGGCCAATCTGCTGGAGAAGGCCATGGATGAGGTGCAGAAGTTGGAACTTCTGGTTTTTTATCTGCGAATGACATTGTTGTTTTATATTTAACTCTTGTTGATAGATGAGGTTGAGGTCGAATAAAAGTAGAAGAGAATAGTTGAGAGCGTAAACGGGAAAAGGTGTTCACGCCAGAGAGCATATAAATTACTGCACTGCAGAAAGATACACTTGTAGCTGTCTGTGCAACGGTTCGAGTCGAAAGATAAGGTAGAGCTAATGAAGATAAGAGAAGATAAGGTAGATGAGAGCTCAAACAATTGCAGGTGAAGCTGTAACCTTAAGTTAGCTGGAGTCGATAAGAAGTTGGTGAAGCTGGATGAAACCGGAAATCCCAATCACGTGATGCAGACCACGTGGCAGTCTGTTAATCGAGACCGAAGAAGGTATGCAATTGTGGGATAAGGTGGATGTTGCAGCTATTGATGTTATCTCTTTTCTTTGTATGCATACCTTATCAGAGCGTGTCTCCGTATAACAGGAAAGATGGCATTGAAGGCAGAGTGAGTGCTACGGATACATTAAAGACAGTTGCGCAATATTGATGCAGAGTTGCATTCCATAGGCAAGACTTATACCTCGATCCCTCTATCCGGGTAAGTCGTTTGTTTGAGAGGATGTAGCGGGTGCTGATAAACAACGAATACAGGATTGGGTGTTGATACCTATTACTCTTATCATGGTGAGTCGGAGTAGAGCCTCGCCTACACAGAAGAGTTGGACTGATACATTCACATAGGTGCTGGTCGGTGTACTACGACACTACGTCACCCTTTTACTCAATTCTCCCCCGAAGAAACAACCTGCTGCAGCAGTACGAGAACAGTTAGTCAGCTACGCTTTGAATGTCATTCGACAAACAGCTGATGAGGTGAATCTTTAGACGAGCATTAGGGCGAGCAGTTCTATTGAGGAATTCAGCACCCTTATCACCATTACATCCGGCTCAATATAGATCATTCTCAACTTCCTTCGCTTCGGCTTTAGCTTCTGGCGAATACCTTAAACCAGTAGTGAAAAAAGCAGATGATGAAGGTCCAGCAAATCCCTTTGATAATGGTCAAATGGATAATATGATGGATGGTATGAAAAAACAAGGTGTAATGATGTAAGTAATTTCTCTTAATCTAGAGTAGAAGAAACAAGCAGCTGATCAATGGGAATCTCAATAGGGTCCCAAATATGGTCATTATGCAATATATCAACGTATTCTTTTCTGGATTCGTATTGAGTAAGCTGCCAATCTCCGCTGAATAGCTCTTACTAAACAAGATTTACTGATCGAACTCTACTAGTGAGATTACCCTTCCCCTTGACTGCCGGTTTCAAATCCCTCTTATCGCGAGATATTCCTATGCCTGATTTAGATGTTAGATGGGTATCGTAAGTGCAATCTTGTTTGAAATGACAACAAGACTGATTGTTGCGATATTTAGAGCATTGTCGTGGTACTTCCTCAACCTGTTCGGATTAAACGGTGTATTCAAGCTTATTCTGGGCTCAAACAATTGTAAGTATACGTTGTCCACAGATCAGTACTGTGCTATATTGGTTCATTTCTCGTATATTCCTCTGACTCACTTCACATCTAGCTGCCGTCGACACTAGAGATCTTTCCGCAATGGCCTCACTTTCAGGTGCAGGTGGAGGAATGATGGGTGGACCTGGTCAACCAGATATGACAAAGTTGTTTAAGAGTGAAGTCGAGAATCTAGCTTTAGCTGAAGGAATGTATAAATGGGTTGGCGAGGGTATAGAAGATCGTGTATTGAAAAGTTGGGACAAGCTATAGGTTTCTCAATAGTAAGCAAAGGGGGTCTGGGTGAGGTAAAATGCAATCTTGCTTGTCAACATTACTCTCTTCTCCTTTCCACTTGACATAAATGGCTGAAGGTAACAGATTGACTAGGAAAAGGACGCTAACGTGAACCAAGAGGTTATCATTCGATAAAACTCCTGAAAGGATGGGGTTGTTTATCTCTTACTTACTTCAAATATCATTATCCTTTCAGAGATTTTCCTTTGAATTACCCCTTAACCTGAAAATCAGACCTGAAGACAGTATAGAATAATTGATCAATACACAAGCCAATCATGTATGTCAGTGGTCGATATTACCTCTTGCACCTCGATTCACAATCGACATTGTTGTAGCACACGAACAAAATCACCTGCTTTCGGATCATCTCAGAAACCATCTGGATTGAAAGATACCAGCTTTCGATACTATTGTATTTACAGACACCTTGTTTCCTACCTATTTGGCCCACTATCGCTTCCAACTATCGTACTATCATTTTTCTATTTCTTTACCTTCAAACCTGGTGTCTATAGTTTCCATTTCTGTATATTTGACTTACGTGGACTTGGTACTGACCTTTTAGGTCAACTCGCCCCAGCAGGATGTCTGCTGCTTCGATAACTCAAGAAGATCCTGTATTGGATGTCGGATCGGCAACCAGTCATGAAATCGATACAGCATCAACTACCCTAATCAGCAGTCAAGCCTCTCAAGCGACAAGAATCGTAATAGCCGAACCTACCTCGACTCATACCGCCAATACACCTTCAACTTCTACTCTTAACAGTGAGGAGACCGACCAACAAACATTCACTTCATTCGCGTCGCCTTCTTCGCACACTTCGAGTACAACAGGACAAACAACCAGTTCTGCAAAAGAAACAAGTACTTCTACTCTGGCTGAGCCAAATGCAACTTCTACTTCACCTAAGAATCCAAATTCGACATCTAGTACTGCAAGCAAAGAAAGCACTACTACCTCACCTGCTGCTACTAGTAGTACTACAACCGATGAGTCTTCTATCGTCACATCTTCTTCAGACTCAAGCTCATCAAGTACTATGGAAATGACTCAGTAAGTCAATGGTCATTTGTTTACGACAGAATGCTGACTTTCTGTACTATACTCAGGAGCTCATCCTCATCCATACCGCCCCTTCCCTCTGCTGAACCTCTCTTTACATCATCATCAACTGCCTCAAATCCAGAAACCACCTCATTCGCCTTCGCTGAACCTACCTCGTCAGGAGTCTCCTCTTGGTCCTCCTCCCCCAATGCCGAAGAACACAAAACGTTAAACCCTTCTGATCTGAATTTAGCTCATGTTCAAGTCGATGCAAGTTCTGCTACTTCCTCTTCTTCTGGGACCAGAACCTCCGCTACGACCGCTGCATCAGGAACAGCGCAATCGTCCATAACAGGTTAGCTCTATCCACCCGTTACCAATTGACTGCCAATTGACTGAATACTAATGTGCCTATATGAACCTTACAGACGATCCTTCTGACGAACCTATTACAACCGAAATTACATCTGCAACTCAAGACACATTCCCATCCGATAATGCCGCACCGATTTCTTCCTCACTTACCGATGCTGATTCTGCTCATTCAAGCTCTAATTCTGACACGAAAAATGGCGGGGGAGCCAAAATGAGTTCAGGAGCTATTGTCGGTGAGCCAGCTGAAAGGTTGCTAAAATACATCCAGCTAATATACCCTTCATCTACAGGCATAGTAGCTGGTATACTTGTTGGAATGGCTCTTCTGTATCTCATATGGTATAATTGGGTGAGTGATTTGCTATATTTATATGTGTATGTGGTACGACCACTGATATCTTTTCTCCAACCTAGCGAAAGAAAAAGGCTCGCGAAGCTTTGCTCGACGATACCGTTGATCCCAATGACGAGAAATTCTCACCCACGATGATGAATTATAATCGGACTACTAGATCCTCATTTGGTGCAGCTGATCCGATCACACCATATACCTATAGACTAAAAGGTAATAACATTAACGGTGTAAAAAATCGAAATACCTATAACACTAATTTGACTGATGATGATGAGGATTGGTTTGATCCTAACATCATCCAAAACGATGAGAATCAAAGAAGAAAACAAGAACAGGATGAACAATTTATACAATACGATAAGAACGAGAATAATACTGCGAACCCATTCGAAGATAATCTATTCCATCCAACTAAACCTACAAGCGATGGCAGAACTCCGTACTTCCTAGGAGATGATGAAGAGGAAGATCGAAAAGAAATCAGAGCATCATTAGCAGAAGATCTAAGTCCTGAATTACAATTAAGACCAAGATCGACTTATTCCTCTTATTCAAATCAGACTGATTTTGTTGAAAATCCTTTCGTACCGCCATTACCAGAAAAATCATCATTCAACCAATATAATTATAGTCATAATCAATACGGTGGACTGAATAGACATGGTACAAATAAAACGGTTAGAACTATACCTGCGGTTCCAGATGATGTTGATATTGATGATGATTCAAGTTTGTTTGAATTTGATCATATTAGTGATAAATCAACTACATATCCAGAGAAGAATCAAAAGAAAGCTGAAACACCAAACTATTCAAGGAAATCTCTAGAAACTAACTCAAAATCAATATCATTCTCCAGACCACAATCGGAATTCTCTGAACCATCAACATCAAATTTATTACCGTGGATAAACAAATCACAGTACGAATATAATGAGAATGTTTCACCTGTACCTCCTTTACCATTCAAAAACAAAAGAGAAAAAGATAAAGAAATAAAAAAGGATAGAGAACCACCAAGAGCAATGATGTCACAAACTCCTAATTTAGAAATTCCAAAAGGTCATGGTGGTGAATTAGCAGAAATACCTATACCTACTTTCAGATAAAGTATGTCGAGTAGAGGATACCCATGCTATCTATCACAGGACATTTACATACGTATACCTAAACTGTACATACATATTAAATCAAAAGAAAACCTCAAATCAGTTTACTTAGATTTAGAAGAACATAAATTATAATAACATTTGTAGACCGTTTATATGTGGTGCTGTGTATGATGATGATGATGATGATGATGATGAACCTACGTTGGCCTGTCCATTACTTCTGTATCAAAGCTTCACGAAGTGTTACTAAACAACCCCTTCATCGGCACCTTTCAGGGTCACACACTACACAGACCTCTTTCTTCGTCAGACATCCTCCTTACACACGTCAGAGGCTTTTCACTAGCACTATAAGCATATTTAGCTTGAAACGTGATAATTTCGTTCCTATTCCAACGATAATAAAACTGCGGTAAGTGATCAATGCAATTCCATTAGTATGGTATTTGAGTATGGTTTAATTAAACGCTCAGATCGTATCGACCGGCTTTGTGAGGTCCAACTGTAATTAGCTCGATTGCAGGCGACGTTGCGTTTAAGTAGTTTAAAGTAATTTGAGATATATCTATGCATACATCCTCCAAGAGGTCAGTGATGGCGAGTAGTATCAAATTGATAGCGTTGAGCTACACATAAACACCTTTTAAACTGTATATCTAACTTGGTGTTTCAATCTAGTCAACCAGGGTGACGGATTTCAACCTCCTTCAAACAGTACTAAATGTTATACCCTACTTGAGAGACGTAAACAACGCATATTCGTATTTTTGAGAAGACTTTTCAATAGAAATTTTAGTCAAGATGCAAGATATATAAAGAGGGTATTCCACCTTTTTCACTTCTTGTTTTTTTCTCTTCTTTAATCACAAACAAACGTTTAACAAATAATCTGCCAACTTAATTCACATTCATTTCTCTAAAATCCCGCATCACAAATTATCCCCCTTTCAAAACCTTTATATATACTTCAGATAAATTATAAAAAATGAGATTCGCTCCTCTTTTATGCGCTTTACCTTTAATCGGTTCAGTTTTCGCTGCTCCAACCCCAGTCAAAGAAACTTCAATTGTCACTAGAGATGTTGACGTTTTAGCTATTGTTACTCAACTTGAAGCTGATGTTGTAAGTTTTTCGGTTTTGAAGAATTACGTCCCTACTGCTATCCTGTATTTACTATGATTGTATAATGTTATTTCGATGCTGAGTATACCACCACCGTTTATAGCAAGCCGCCGGTTCCCTCTCAAACCTCTCAGTTGAAGCTGAAGTAACCGCCTGTCTCGAAGTTGTAGTTGGCGCTTTCAACACTTGTGGTGCCGCCTTAGGTATCGAACTTGATTTAGATGTTGAAGCTGATGTAGCTGTTGCTGCTCTTGCCAAGTGAGTTTATATCTCACTATTCTTAAGAATACCATACTGATAACTCTACTTAGGAGACAAGACGTTTCTCAAGAAGTCGCTCAAGTTCTCGCTAGAGTTGTTGTCCAAGTCAACGTCCTCGTTTCTTCAATCCACCCTGATATCGCTGCCATCTCTATCGTTGTGAGTTATCAATGGCTATTCAGTGACAAAATGCATGATTAAGTACTAATTATCAGTAATTTGGATAGGCCAAACTCCTTTCCCAGATTGACTCTGTTCTCTGTTCAATCCTCCATGGTGTTGATGCTATCCTCGCTGGTGTCCTTGGACTCGTCGCCAACATCCTCGTTGACCTCAAATGTGTTCTCTCACCTCTCCTCGGTGGTGGTAAGTTAAGTTATGCTCTTTTTCTGAATATAACAACATACGTGACTCGGCTTTGCAGTCTACTAATACATGTGGTCTCCTTAGTTCTCGGTCTTCTCGATGGTCTTGTCGGTGTTCTCTTAAAAGGTCTCGTCGGTGCCGTTGGTGGTGCTGTCGGTGGTCTCGTTGGAGGTCTCTTAGGTGGTCAATAAATTCATTGTACATGCTGCATACAATAAAGCCATAGATTTACTCTCTCAGTCAATCACATTGGACATTCATAAATCGCTTGTTTCCATAAATCAATCCTGTAGTAATCTTCTCCATTGAACTACGTATAATGCCCTTTGAAGAAATTCTTTAATTCCGCTTAATACGAATGTAGCAAGCTGTTCACTATAATTTCGCATAAATTTGCATAAATGACTCCTACCTCATCCAGGTTACAGGAAGTCTGTTTTTATTTCTGCATATTTGTGTTGTCGAATTCTTTCTTGCTCAGAAATAGGTCACAGTGTTCAATGTCGTGTTCTTTCATTTGCTCGTACTCCCGCCACTACCAGAGTACAGTGCTCTGGCTTATCGGTACTCAAAATACGGCCCCCCTGAATGCCACTGGAATCTTGTCATCCATCGGCCGATGAAGCAGATAGAACCTCATCCTTCCACTTGCTTGCTTCTTTCTAGGATCAACATACAGTACAGTACACGACGAGCTTTTGATCGGAATGCACAACTAGTCAATTCCGTTGGCATTACTTCGATTTACCGCTTCGGTACCGTCGCCGCTGCCAATATTCCCATGCAAGATGAGAAATCTGTGTTACGAAGGTTACGAATGTTACCGAAACCAATCAGTGTTGTACATAGTTGACAGTAAGTATAGTGATAGGATCATCATGGGAATCAGGATTGCAACCTGTTTGCATCTCGGAGTCATTTTGCCGATCACTTAGCGCCACATCCATCATCTCCATCAAGTGATTCTAGACACAATCATTAAAATCGAAGTAAGTGATTGTGGGAACTTGTTGTGTATGCTTCTTCATATAATGAATTCAGGCGGATCAACTTGATACGGTCACCGAAACACGATGTCTGTCCTGTATTGTTGATCATCTTGATATAATGCTCACTATTTATCCGTTGGTGAGCTAGCGATTTATATCCCTCGGACCCAAAATATATCTAGCCTCAATGCCAAGCTTCCTTTTTTGAGCTTTTTATTGTTCTCAAGACGGAGATAGGAAGTGACTAGAATAGAATCATCCCATGGCGCCCATCAATATGTGTGGGGCATTGTACTAAAACAATCAGGTACAGTGAATACACATTAAATGATGGTGATGGTTACCATACCTTTGGTCGAAATTCAGCTTCTCCGAGGCGTGTTGATTGTCTCGAAAGAGACTATTCCCACATTGATCCTTATCTTGCGCTCGCTTAAGTGATATGAGCTGACAGCTCATCAGTGGACTTCAGTCTGGAATTACCTTGTCTCCACCCTTTGACGTCTCAGATTTCAGAAGAACAATGCCACTTTCACCTTTCACCTTAAAAACAAACAATACCTCCTTCATCTCTTTCACATTCATCAAGTTCTAGCTCTTCATTACCTTGTTCGCTTCAGGTATAGTAGATATTCGGAGTGAGCATTCCGATCATGATGAAAATTCGCTTATTGTTCAGCTACAAATAAAGTGAATTCTGATCCAGCTTGATCCGCTTTGACCTTCGCTACTGCTGGTCGGGATGATGTGGATGAGATTACTACTGTAACAAATCATGAAAGTGCAAGTTGGAGTTTACGATTTTAAGACAAGGTCATCCAAGTCTGAAAAAGGTATAAATACCCCTTGGATCTCTTCATTTTCGATATCGTTTCTTCACCAACAATCTTCTTTACTCATGCACTCTTACCTTCTAAAGCCTTATAAACTTTCTAACCAAACCAAATCAATTCAATCAAATCAACAATTAAGATGCGATTCACTTCACTTCTTTTCGCCTTACCATTAATTGGTTCAGTCTTTTCTGCTCCTGCACCAATCAATGAAGTAAATGAAATTGCTCTTGCTAAAAGAGATGTTGATGTTGTTCAAACTGTTCAAGAACTCGCTAACACCGTTGTAAGTAAACTATTTCCCTTTCTTATCTTGCTCTTTTGACTATATCACTTTACTCCACTTCTCTTTACTTTCTTCTCCCCTCATCTTCATTCTCATCCCATTCACCACTGAGAAAAGTTCACAGAAAACTAATTGGTACTTCTCTTACTTTAGCACGGATTCCAACCATTCACTTCTGCTTCAACTGAAATTGAAGTTGAGGCTACTTTAGAAATCATCGTTGGCGCTCTGGAAAAATGCGGTAACACCCTTGGTATTGATCTTTCACTCAACATTGACGCTAACGTTGTCATTGGTGCTGTCTTTGCTCCGTGAGTTCAACTCATAAATTTATCTTCCTACTTTCAGATATATGAACTAACATCTTGATCTATACACCCTTCTAGCCACGGTAACATCAAACAAGAAGTCGCTGATATCCTCGTCAAAGTCCTTGTTGATATCAACGTTATTGTCAAATCAATTAAACCTGAATTCAAGAACAAGCCTAAATGCGTAAGTTGTCTTCTTATCTTTTCTGATCGTATCACCGAAGGATAGTTAGCTGATAAGATACCACTTTCACCCTTACAGAAAGCCTTACTTGCTAGAATCGATATCGTCATCGGTTTAGTCCTCAAAGGTCTTTCAACCATCATCTCAGGTTTACTCTTCCTCGTCGGTACCCTCCTTATCTCTCTCGGTGTTGTCCTCAACGGTGTTCTTGCTATCGGTAAGTATTCACACTTGATACCTTCTTTCTCATGACGACTGACTCATATACTACCTCCTCTTATAGTCCTCAAACTCCTCCTCGGTGTCCTCGGTTCACTCTTAGGTGGTTTACTCTGTGGCTGTATCCTTTAAGCCACTAACAAGTGATTACTTTTGATAAATTCTTTTTTTCCCTTATTTCATCTTCACTCTTTCAGATGATTTATTGAAAATTAGATCTTACATTTATCAAAGTTTATACTACAGGTAAAATATCTCTTGTAATCGTTCTATAAAAAGTGATTTGATTGATATTCTGATTTGGTTTCTCCCTTATTCTGCTTCTGCTTTCTGAATATTTGTTGATTAGGATTGGGATATCATTTTTAATTCTTTATTATACGTCATATTTTACCTTTTATCGGTCATATCATCTTTTATACACTTGTACAGGAATATCGGTTTATGCATGGTTATTTTAAACTCAACTATATTGAAATTGTCCAATCAAGTCTTGTTGACCATAAACCACATAAAGATTGACAAAAGTTATTTGTAAAGTTGTTGCAGCCTGGACAAGTCCTGTTGCTATGTTGAGATTTTAGAACCAGCAACACTTGTATGAAGCCATCGCAACTGAGATGAAGTAGCGTTACCATTAAACCTACGCCTTTATACAACTAGGCGGTGCTATATTTGCAGATGAGTATTTCTTCACTGAGCCATTATATGCATGATTATCCGTTCATAATTATTCATAATATGAAATTTGTTTATTTACAACGTTTTTGGTGATTATTATACAACGGGATGAAGTGATAATTCGAAGTGAAATGGATTGATCTTATACAATGAGCTGGATATATGTGTAAACAAGGCGATAGATCAATTATATACAACGTCTTGATTGGAATATCGATGTGAACAAGGAAGAGCTAGTGGTCTAATCGTTAGATTGGTAAGTTAAATCAATGACAAGCTTGATATCAACTCACTAATCCGTCTTTATCGGATAATGAAATGGGTTGATCACATATTTATACGCTAGATTGAATGGGAAGGAGAGCCAGAAATGATGACACAGAGAGCTCGGATATTGGCATTTGAAACACATATACGGTATACCCAGATCTGTTGATGATCAATCATGTGTTTTGAGACTGAAAATCAAAGTGGAAATCAGTTTACAGCAATAACACTTGAATGACCGACCTAAACTTACCTGAGGAATATAGAACGACCGTCAACACGACGCTTTAATTGATTTATCTCGCTCTCCTCATCTTCATCTACTTTTGGTGTTGATCCTTGAACCATGCAGCGATCTTCAGGTAAGTAAAGGATAGTAGAGGCGATTCGTAAAAAACTTTACGATATATACGATCGTAAGTGACTTTAAGGGCTAATTTGGTAGCATGTATGAATGCTGGAGTTAAATGTTCAATCAGAGTATCTTCTTTCAATTTGAATGGATAGTCTGAAAGTTCTTTGTCTTCAAATTCAACAGAAGGTTTGTACCATTTGAGAGGAATGTGACCCTTTAGTTCGCTCTTTCTGAATAAGCCCATCGCTCTGTCCAATTCAACTAATCAAAGCCAAAAAATGACAACGTCAGCGCCAGGAAGCAGACGATTTGTATACGAGTCGAGATTGAAGCGAGCAAGAATACTTACAAAATATTGGTTGAAACTAAAATAGCATATTTTTTACCAGCATGTCTGTCTGTGTATCTTATAGCATAACGGATGACTTACCACTGCACGTACTATACTCAAGTCATTGAAAAGTGTTTCAACATCTTCTCCCCGGAAATCGAAATTAGCGTGCCACCTTTTGACAAGTTCGTATTGTAAGCCAGAGTGAAATTTAAGATAATCTACTACTCCTAACCAAGCTTTGGAGAGGTCAATTCTAGTGATAGTAACCTAAAGAAGCCCATATTAGCTATTCCGAGCGAGAAATTAACTGATTATTTACTTACACATTGTCCATTATCCAGTTGATCACTAAATTCTGTAAAGTATAAACGGTTATTCCATAAGGGTAAGAAAGGTAATCTGTAAGATTGCTCATCCCGTAGGTATGACAATATTCTTGATTTCTTCGGTGGCGTCAATGTAATCAAAAATGGCGGTGAAGCAGTTTCTACAACCAAATTATGCCCTCTAATCTCAGAAGGAGGCTGGGATACAGGGAGATTTGCGTACAGCTTGGTATTGGATGACATGAGTTGTCTTGCTGCTGTAGGTGGTGAAAGATGGATCTGTTTATAAAAGTATAGTATTGAAAGAGAAGGTGAAAAGTTTGTAAGAGAGAAAAGCGAGATTCAATAATCTCGTATAAAGGTTAACCTTAGTGAGCATACAGTAAACATCTGTCAGAATACCCTTTTACCTGATAGGAGTCGTAAAGTGAGATCACACCTCAAATCAAGCAAAAAATGAATGTTGGTTCTATAGCCTTTTTATTTTGATTCCTCTCAGAACTTGTCGGTCGTCTAATTCGATGGAAGACATAACTGATTATGCATAATTATACATGAAAGTAAAATATATGGTAATACTCGTTCTATGACCACTCGTTATTTTTCGGGTGGACTACCTCCACTTTCACTTTTCATGTCAGAAAATGAAAGTGAAAATGAAATTTGCTGATTATTTAGCAACTTGTCTTTTGGTATATCCTGATTTCAAGTGGTTTTACTACTTTAAATATCTCCAAGAAGCTTAAACTTAAGCATTTACCCAAGAAGAAGATTGAGAAGGAACGTTTTCCTGACAACTCAATATGGATGTAGATTCAGATCACCGGACCAACGGTGAAGATGATGTTTTGGATGAGATCACAAATATGGAATCCAAGTGAGTAATCCTATTGTTGGGAAAGCACGTATATTCTAGCTCTTCACTGAATTATTCTCTCCGCTACAGGTTCTATCAACAAGGATATCAAGATGGATTTGATCATGGTAAATTACATGGATTATTCGAAGGTAGAGAATTAGGTAAAGAGAAAGCATGGGAATTATGGGAAGAAGTTGGATTTTATCAAGGTTTAGCTGAAACTTATATCACTTTATTAAATAACAATGAAGAGTTAATCAAGGGGAAAGATGGTATTGGTGGTGCAGGTTTAGGTGGTGGAAGGAAAGGTAAAGATGCTAGGTGAGTACTAAATCTAATTTCCAAACGTTAATCGAGCTTTGATATAAGATGAACCATACCAAATACTGATTATTGATGATTCGTTATACTCCTATCCTACCTATTTATGTATAGGATAATCAATCACGCTCAAATCTTATTAGGTTTAATCGATTCTTTTCCAACTATAAATCCATCACAACCTCAATCATCATCTAACCCTCCAACATCGACATCGGAATCTGTATTATCAAGTGGATTGGAATCAAAGGAAATAGATTTATCAAATTTAATATCAAATATTAGATCAAGATATAAATTATTATGTTCAAGTTTAAATATAAAACCAAGATTACAAACTGCTCAATTCATTGAAGCTATTCCAGGTTCAGGTGCATCAAATATCACTAGTGAAGTACAAGAAGGTATTGAAGGTCCTGTTAAAGGTGTTGATACTAGACAACTTAGGTTTTAAGGATGGCTCAATTTTACTTCGTAAAAGGCGAAACTTCCGATTAACTGTTTTCAAAAGATCATGGTACAATACCATCAACTCAAGCTACCTCATGATATTGTTGTAAATTCGATTATCGTCATCTCTGAATTGGCTCAGCAGATCTCAAATATGGGACAATCAGATCATATAACGAATAACGCCTTATTCGATAAACACAATTGCCAAACTGGGTCAAGTTTGCTAATCATATCACAAAACTAAATCAACTCGTGTCCATATACACATTCAAAACCGCTGTGATAGGTTCCTACCGAATGTTTAATATAGTCAATGGAATGGAAAAGGGTTAGAGTGGAATACAAAAGTTCAACGGTATACATAATACAGTAGTGAAAACATCGTAACCGCATCTCATATGAACCAGGAAGTAACCATCTCAGTATATACGATGATATGCAGTTGTGCTTTCTTGTATATGTATATCTACTTAAATTCTCGTACATACAAAAAAAATACATGAGATAAAGCCAAAAAATCTTATGGTAGGTGTATATATATATATATATGTATGTATCACTTTAGCAAATCTCAAACCTTAGAGTCTCTTCAATCTATTGACACAATCCCAACAAGCATACATTGTATTGATCTACCTCCTCTCATACTATTACCACTACCTTGCAACTTCTGCCGTGGGTGAATTTGTTTGTCCCTGTTGATTCATTTGATCGGTCAGTCAAGGTCATTATGATTCGACATCAAACAATTGGTATGTAACTTACCAATTCCTCGATTGGAGCAGAATCTACGAAATCAGGTAAAGCAGTTGAATCTTGTAAATAAGATGGGGTTTCATTTTCACCTATAGGTTCATCATCTAATCCTAAAGCGTCTAATTCTGTATGATAATCGTAATGTTAGCTTTATATCGAGAATGATGGCTATTCTTCCTATCCTATCCATGTTTTGGTTCATCCTTCTAATATATTTCCCCTTCTTCGTATTACTTATCCCCGCTCTTCTCCTCCCCTAAACTCTTTTCCCTTCCCCTTGCCTTGCCTTTGCGTGTGTCCTCAATGTTGGCTCCCGCTTTGCCTTTCCCTTCCTCTTCATTCCCTTGCCCTTGACTGCCTGCTAATCCAAACTTCATGCTAACTAATTTCTTCTTTTTCTAAATTACCGAGACACCACAACAACTCACCAGCCTGTAAATCTGCCTCATCAACTTCGTCAGGTACACCATAACTTCTACCTAAAGATTCTTGTATATCATTTGCTTGTTCAATCAAATCTTCCATATCGTAGTGAATACTCTAATTGGATTATGCCGTATAATACGTCAGCTTGTCTTCCAAACTTAAATAGCTAACGGAATTTGAAGCTTACCTCTATCTTATCGATATCAATACCTTTATATTGTTTCTTCATTTCTTTATTAGCTACTTTCATTGCATCTACTGTCGCCATCTATGTATCGTAAGAGCGTTTATATGCATTAGCTTGTTTCTTCGTCGCAGATATATTCTTCAAGAAGCACATTCAATTTACAGTATTCTTCAGATTCTCAGTTGTCATGGCAGCTTGTTCCATATTATAAGATTGTTGCTGTAATTGTAATAATTGATTTTCATACATTCTTTTCTGCTTTAATACTCTTAATGCACGTTGCTGAACTGCTGCCTATAAACCCAAACATTAATATCAGTAAATCACTTCATATTAATCATTGTCAAATATAGGAATGATATATATCGATACAATCCTAAAACGGACTCACTTTACCTGGACCTTCTCTCATTTTAGCCATTTGACCTTTGAATACACCTAATTCTGCATCTAATTTCTTTATTTTAACTTCCACTGATCCCATACGTGCGTCTGTCTATGGTACATATCGGTTATTAGCTTTAATTGTAATATATGATGTTCTAGTAATCTTCAAATGACCAGGAGAGGAAAGAAGTGGTATCAGGTGAGTTAGTTTTACTTACCGATGTTATAGCATCGGTCAAAGATGGCTTTGGTTTAGCTTTATTACTACCGAATATCTATTAAGTTGGTTGTAGAGTCAGCTAAGAATTATAAGTTTGATCCCACTGAGTATAACTAACTCTGTTCATTCTGTACGTTGGCTTTTATTCTCAGAGACCAAAGAGAGATAAATTGACGGATTTAAAATATATTTATTGATATATCGATATATCGATATATGAAGTCCTGTCTTGCTTTTTGGCTTGATGATCTAAAGATTCTCGATGTGACTATGCCGATTTGCGTCTGATTTGATTCCTTTGAGTGACCCTCCAAGTTGTTAATAAGCGGTTCAAGAGGAAAACAGGATTTCAATGGATTCGCCTTTGTTCAAGATCCGATAAATGAAGAACAAGCTGATTTGATGAATATTGGCTTTGTGATTAGGTTATTGGTGGCTTGATGGCAATTGAGTATCCGATATACAATATACAAACTAGACGTTCTGGATGTTTATCGAGATGAATAAATATATAAGGTCATCACAAAAATGATACAGCTAACAAGCTAGAAGCAACCTAATGATGGCATGGTGGGTATGATGATTGAATGATGGGTGGCAACGTGGTCTTTTAGCGTAACCTACACGTGGCTCAATGCGGGGTTTGTTTGTGGGGAAGTGTGATCACCAAAGTTTGACTGGATTTAAGGTGGGTGAGGAGGAAGAACAAGATGATGGTGATGGAAAGAGAAATGATGACGGACAACATATTTCTTGATTGCTTCTTATACGCATTGAAACTTGTTGACTGTTTCTCACATGTCATGATGTGACCGATCTCTCCAGATACCAACTTCATCGTAACAACCTTCCAATAAACATAGCTACCAAATGCATCATGGTAGAACCATCAACCTCTTTCCTCAGCTTGGTAGCTACGTTACTGCACGCTCTTCCTCCTACTTTACCTAGTAAGCTACGTAGTGGACTGCCTTGTTTCAGCAATCTCTAGCTTACTCTTCTCTTCAGTACCCGATACCCTTCTACTGCAGCTGCATGCGATATTTGGGCCTATGTTGCTATCCGCTTTGCAGCTAGTTGATAAACGAGAAGGTCAGTTTTACCATTGTTACCATTGTTGAACCCTTTGACCATTTATATAAGAGACGTTTCAGCTATTTTGTGATCGTCAAACATCCAGCTGATATCTTCTTCCTAACAGTTGTCAGAGTGTCCCTTCCTTCTGATCGACATGTTTACCAGGTTAGTAAATATGGGTGAAACAATACCAGAACAAAGCGACTGGAATCCTGCATAACCTTCAAAGCTAAGATATTATGATTACACTTCTAGGTATCTTCATCATCCGGTAAAAACTATACAATTCACTTAAACCCACCTTCACCTAATCCAATCACACCGATGAATATACCCATCATACCTAAATTACCTGAAATACCTTATACTACAAGTGACTCACAAGCTGAAAGTATACCACGTACACCTTCGCCGCCACCTTCGCAAGCATTCAATCAGCTGTTAGCTTCCCCATCAGATACCAATCCAAATGTAAATGATAATTGGAACATACGAAATACACCTTCACCCACCTTACTAAAATCAGAAACTAAATCAATCGTTAACTTGGATCAGAAAGATGTTGAAAATTCACTGAAAAGAGAAAGGATAATTGAATTAGCAAATAATCTGAAAAGTATGTATTGTCCTTGTGCAGGTTGGAGTTATGGTTGTTTAGCAGGAGAAAAGAATATCATGGTGAGTAACAGGTATTTGAACCTTGAAGTACCCATCACTGATTCCTCATCCTATTTAACAGTGCAAACACATTCTAGCAATTATCATAGCTCATAAAACGAATAGAGACATAAAAGCGGAAATAGGAGTTGGAGGAGTAGCTGGATTATTGGGTTTATCGTAAAATCCAATTTATCGGGTTAGTCACCCTTGTTGTAAGCATTCATCGCATATGTTTCGTTAGCATCACTAGTCTTCCATACACAGTATCATAGAGCACTTAGCATAGTATCCTGTATCCATCATATGCATATAAAAGCATCAATGACAACGTAGAGTAGATGACTAAGCATAATACCAATGCATCGTCATTTGAAGTCTATGCATGGGAGCCACTTTATATACAGGAAACCTCTGGCATTTACTCGCGACGATTTTGATTTCCCGGCCCTGATGAGATGTGATTGATTACCTGTCCTCAAGTCACGTGAGTTACAGGTAATAATCAAAATTACCTTTTATGGTATTTTCCCATTGCAAGCGTGGTCCTGGTTTAGAGTGGTGTGTGTAGTGTAGTGTGTATTGGTTTTAGTGTTTGTTATCGTCTCTCTGTCTCTCTCTCTTTTACTATAGTGATATCACCAAATATCCTTTCAATATCGTCTATTCACACCCTTTCGTTATCACTTCTACTATAGTATCCTTTCAACACACAGCCTGTCATTTGCATCTTCCTTGTAATCATTCCACTTTCGATACATCCTTTTTGATTTCGTTATTTGCCTTTGGTTCCTGTTTTGTTTGACTCATTTTTTGACTATATCCGTCATCGCTTGAAACCTACGACAAATCTCAGTCTACCCTTCGACTCGCTTCAACAATCAACGTAATCTTGTATCTTGTCGATTCTATATATCGACTGGAGACTAAAACATTGAAATGTCAACATAAATTCTTTCAAAGCAATATTTTAAATCCTATATTCGACATTATTTGCCACTTGACAAAACAAAAACAATGTCAAATAACCCATCACCAGCTTTAGGTAATTCATCACCTTTACCTTCTCTAAATCGTAAATTATCTACCAATGAAGTATTAACTAGTAATAACAATGTTGGAAGTTCAGTTAGTAATCTAGATTTAAGTTTACCTACAGCATTATCATATTTAATTCAACATTTAATTCAACCTTTATCAATACATTATTCACATTTAATTTTATTATCTTTAAGAGATGATTTGATTGAAAGATTAACTTTGGTGTACTCAAATACATGGGAAGGTTCACATCCACAATTAGGTTCTGGATTTAGATCTTTAATTTGTAATAAACATTTAGGTTTACCTAAACCATTAAAACAAAGTTCAAAAAAAATTGGTATAGATGAAGATTTATGGAAAAATTCTATATCATCAAAAAAACAAAATGGTAGAGGTGAAGAATGGCAATGTTGGTGTGATCCTGGTCAAGTAACTTGGCGATGGGGTGGGTGGGAATGGGAAGATATAGGTTATGAACCTACAAAGGTTATAAAGGGTGAGTACATAGTTGCGCTTTAAATCGTATTACTTAAAGGATATGATACATGATGGAGAGCAAATTAGTATTTCATACTAAGTATATCTTAACTTTTGTATTTTGTACTCATTATAGAACCCTTTCAAATCATTTGGCAATCATCTTCATCCCTCTCACCACCTATTTCAACAGCAATACCCAATGCACCCACACATACGCCCGCAAGAACCTCTCACGCTATACCTATCAAAGCACCCACACCGATGGGTCCACCCACACCCGGTCCAGGTCCAGTCGCTGCCGCTCCAGCATTATACGCCATCCCTCCTACACCTTCACATCGACCTAATCAAGTTTTGAATGAAAATGAAGATCTGTTACCTGCGTTTTCCAATCTAGGTCTAGGTCGTCCCTCAGGATCACTAGGCGGAAACAGAAGCAATATACCATCAGGATGGACAAGCTCAACAGGGTCAAGAGAGACTAGTTACGGCGATGTATCGTTCGAACATCAGTCTTCGGATGATGACGAACATGAACGCGATAGATCAAAAGCACCTTCAAGATCATCATCACATCGTGGATCGGAATCGACTTCATCAATTACATCATCTGTTTCAGATAGTAACTCTGGTCATACTCAGTTACTCGCACCTTCTTCGAGACCCAATTCAGCCGATCCGTTCTCCATTCCTCCTCTTTCCTCTTTAACAATCAAAGATAAAGAAAATCGATCTAGGAAAATCACTCCACCTACTTCCAATCAAATGAGAGGTAGAACGCCATCACCAAATACACAATCTAATAAAGATAATTCCTCCATCACACCACAAACTGATAATACATTAACACCATCAACAACCGTAAATCAACAGACACCTACTGTGACACCATATGACGGGGGTAACGTAACTGTTTTGGGCGGTGGAGTCAAACTAGGTGGTTTATCAAATTCTGCAAACTCATCAAGACCTTCATCAGTAATGTCACATCATGGTAGATCAAGATCTCCATCCGTATCGATCACTTCTCGAGCATTAAATACAGTTACAGGTCCAGACGGTCTCCCTACAACCACCTCATCCAGAAAACAAAGAACAAGAAGGAGAATTATGCCTACTTATCTAGGTCATCTAAATCAGCCTGGTGTAGGTGGTCCTATCTTAGGTGTTTTCGGTCAATTTCAAGGTACCACAAACCCTTCAACTTCAACACCAAGTAAAACTGGTGGTACTTCAGTTGGTGTAGGTGTATCTCCACCTCCAATCAACGTTGTAGGTGGTAGATCAGTTAGTTTACCTACAACAATGCCCAGAATGGGTTAATACCTTTCAGACTTCTTTTTTCGCATATTCGTTTTTGTGTTCTCCTCTTTGTGAAACATTCACACATCTCTTAAACTTCGTTTTTGATCATTCCGTTACTGTTTAACATACTTCAGCTTCAAAACCCTTTCGGATTTCGTTTTCGTTTTCGCTTTCGTCTTTTTTCAAAAAAAATCTTGTTTCTTCCTGAAGTATCCCATCACTCTGTTAATTTATTTTCTTTCACATCAAACTTCGTTTTCGATCTTCTTATTTTCATAACAAATTAAATCAAGTAGAGGAAATCTATAAAATGCATCTGAATTCATATTAAACATGATTTACAAGATTTATTCGCATGTCGTACTATATGCATTGAAGGATACATATCCATTGAAAATGTCCTTGGGAATCGTGTTTGAATTGTAATTGACTTCTCACTTTCTAGGTTTAAACCCGTATAATATAGCTTGATTATCATCTAAACCTAAACCTGTAGGATCATCCGGTAATTCATTATCACTCTCATCTTTTTTATCTTCTTCTTCTTCTTCTTCTTCTTCTCCAGTAGCATTATTTGATTTTTCCTTAATATTTATCGATTGTTGATCAGACAACTTGTGTAATTCACTTTGCCAAAATTCCTTATCATCGATATCTTCAGGTTGTATCTCAATCTCTTCTTCATCCTTTCCTTTCCTATTTCTAGCTACTTTAAGTGTAACATCATCCGGGACTTTTGTATCACCGATTGGATGATAATCTAAACGATCTAATCTATATTGCAATTTATCTATTTTCTCCCTATATACTCTATTCAATTTTCTTTCTTCATTTAAATCATTTTCAACTTTTTCTAATCTATTTATAAAACTTATAGCTAATCCAAGTAAGAAAGTTTCAGGATTCAAATTACAATTATTCTGATTTCGATTTTGATTTTGGGTTGTCGTCGATTTTGATTCATTTGTATTAGTTGAGTGGTTCGATGAACCTTCATTAGATGATTGAGAAGAATTTGATGGAACACCTAATTGTATACCGAAATTTGTACCTGAAGGTATTGAACAATCTAAAGATAATGATTGAATATTAAGTTGTAATTTTATACCTTGATCAGTGTTTGAGCTGGGTTTAGCTGTTAATGGAGGATCAGAAGACATTTCACTTGGAACGATCGATCTGTAGAATTGATAGATATCTTTGATCTATCAAGGTGATACATACCGAATGAACAGTTTGAACAGCGCAAGTGGTTGTACATTGAGATAACAACGCTCGAGCCGTTTAAGCTTAAATAATCGTTATCAAATGATGCATGGAATGGAAGCGGTGATTTCCGCTTGAAATGGGCTAGTACTAGTAGTACTGAGTTATAGTGCGACACCAACTTACTCTTTAGACTTTCTTTTCCTTCATTGTTATCAAGCTCATTACTCGTACAGTACGTACTATCAGAAAGTGATATGCTCAGGTGTATCGAAGCAGTAGTACGTTCTCAAAACAACAATAATGAAAAGCTTTTTTCTATCACTTTGGGCAGCACCAAGTTCACGTGTTCCAACAGAATGATCAATCAAGGGTTAGCACAGCTTGGTATAATACAATTTAATTGACTTGGCCGTTTTCTTATTGTTCTTTGACCATCATATCTTCCAAGATTCATTTACGTTATGTCTGTAACAATCGAATTGATAGAAAACCTCCCTGTAACTGAGACAAAAGTAGAGTTTAGAGGGAATGATTTCATACGGGAAACTGTTATTCCACCGTTTCCTCTTTTCGCAACGCCACCCATCAAGTCATCAGTAGTCACCTACGCACGTCATGAGCAGTTCACGATGTATAATCTACTACATCTCTTCAGTTCACCTCTAATGCTCCTGGAGTTTAGAGATCATATGGATGACGGTACAGACGTAAGTACATGAGTTTCTTCCTAGTAGCTCAGAGTAACTCATATTTGGGGATAACCCTTTAGGTTGTTATCACTCGAACCGATCTTGCTAAAGCTTGGTTAGCAGCGGTAGACTATATTAGGTTTCATGCTGGGCTGCAAAATTGGCTTGTCAAAAGAAAGAAATTGGATTATGATTTCCAAGGTGAAGATGTTGAGAGTATAATTGATGATTTGAGTATGGTATTGGATGTAGTAAGTTTATCAATGTACTCTTATGAATGATAGAATGACTGACAGACAATAAAACACAGTTCAGATATTTATTCTGTGAGTGGTTATTTGTTGTCATAAGCTGAGCTCTTTACGCTAAATCTGATATCTCCTGATGTAGTCGAGCTGGACCGAGCTTTGGCTTTATTAAGGCAATGTGAAGCGAAGCACTATGTTCCTCTTGCGTGGTATAAACCTTCAGTTGCATACGATGTTAGAGGTCTTTATGATTATCCTTTTGCCCTGAAACCTGATACACCAATCAGTCGATTGACACCTGTTTTCATTCATGCCGCCAAATATGCTCTCATGATTGCTTATGATAGAATGTATCGTGAAGATTTCGAAACAATCGCCTACAAGACAGGTTTTACTTGGATAAATCCTTGTAAAGTACACGGTTTGACACCTGTCAAAACTGAAGGTGACGGCATTAGAGCTTATGGTCAAGATGGTCCACCTGCTGATCGTCCCGTATTCTCCAGGTAAGTGTATTCGAATTCTTAGCTATCTTAGAAGCTGAATTGTATTCCCACGAATAGACAATGTCAACCTCATTTATAGCCATAGCATCAGATTTACATTACCTATCATTCTCCAGCATCTAGACTGTATCTGCGTATATCCCACAAAAATTATTGTAATATTCTCCCAAGATTACGTATCTATTGTATAATATGCCTAATGAATGGTTTATAATTGAATTAGATAACAGATAAAAGGGGTGAGATGATACTGATAGAATCAACGATATCACTTCATTACCTTTCAATACCATATATGATGATACTGAGTAGCCGGAAACGATTTTACGTACGCACTAAGGGACTTTGATAAAATTCCACTTAGACTACAACCTCGGCGAGCTACTGGATATCACTTTCTCGTACTGTACTATTACATATATTCTTGTAACACATTATACTGTACAAGCTTATATAGACTTATAAATACATATAGACGTATATGCATACTCGTCATCAGTAATACAACAGATACCCTACCCAACATCATCTTGAACCTGGATAAGTGGCATTGATTCATGTTCAACTTGAACTGGGGGTGGAAGGGCGCAATCATCTTAACCTTATCTGAGACAGCAAGTACGACTACATGTAAGAGTCGAATCATCCTTTTGACCAAAGGGAATTAAACTCGTTTGATGGTAGTTCGGAAGTTGTTACATCTATCGATGGCATTGATTCATATCTTTCATTCTGTCTACTTGATTTATCAATCCTTGTTTTCGTTTTGTTTCTCTTTCTTCAACGTCTCCGTTTCATCGTTAGTGAGTGAGGCTGCTGGACATATTCGATTGATTGAGCTGCGACGTACTCTGCCTTCCATCGCAGTATGTAATGCTCCTGCTGACGTTATCATCACTTACTTCCTCGATTATGTGGGTGCCGTAGGGTAAACAACTATCATACTGTACCGTATCTGAACAGTCGATATGTCATTGGTATCTACCTCATCACACAATGAACATCCTCCATCTAAATTTGATATCACTCTTAACATCCAATTCCCAAATGCACTTTCTCCTCACAGTTCAGCTCAAGATATAACGGCGCAATCAGTTGGTGTTCTGTATCGTGGTTTGCAATAAGTTGGTCCATCTTGGTGATCTGCTCAAGAGCTTCTTTCTTGATTTTGGCCATTTCCACTGCAAGGTTTTCCTTTGATCGAATGTTTTCATATTGGAAGCTGCTGAAGGTGACATTGAGGGCATCTATCTCATAGCGAAAACTTTGTAGTTTAGCTGCTGTGAGATTGTGGTTATAGTTGTCATTTTGCTCTTGAAGCCTTTTTACTTGATTGAAAAGTTGATTGAATGTATCACGAATAAGTTCTCTCGGAGAAGATCGAAGAGGCAAAGGATGATTTGAATCGTTACCAATCATCAATCAAAACAAGCGTTGATCAAGGTAAAGAGAATATCGAAATGATGTGCACAAACCGGTACGAAATGATGGACGTAATTGGTAAGACGCAAAAGCAAATACTAGTAGAATCATCTGAAGAAGCTATAGAAAAACTCCGAGAAGCCGAAAACAAAGCTATCGAAAATATAGAAGCAGGAAGCTCACCACTCAATTTGATTTTCTTGATTGAAAGAGGTCTATCGGAAGAACCTGATAAAGAAGAGACTGCCAAAGTAATTAGACTACTAGAAGAAATCTGTATATCCCCTGATATAGGAGGTGGTGTACTGGATGAGTCTGGGAATAGTCAAGAAGGAAAGAAAGATGCGATTGCGCCAAAACCCGAATATGATGATGGATGGGGAGAAGGAAGATCAGAAGGAGACGAAACCCAATCAAAACAGGAAAATAATGGCAGAAAGATCGAATCTCAATCTCGACCTCTTGGTGGGTGGAGAGAAAGAGAACGAAAGAAGCAAGAAGAAGCAGAGCGTATGAGAAGCGAAAATGGCAAAAAAGTAGGAAAAGACAGAAATTGTATCAAACCAGTTAAGATGAATTTCAACGATTATCTTCATAATAATCAAGCAAAAAAGTGATTTTGTGGAAAGGTAACATTTTTCATTATAATCTTTATGTGTAATTTAGATTTAAGTACATGATTCCAGTAGCTACATTTTTGTACGAATTAAGTATCTTTTGCAGCAGAATATGCAAGAACATTTTATGTAAAAGGTTTACCACAACAACTAATAACTTATTAAGATATCAGAATACCTAAACCTTTCCAACTTTTAACCTCAGGTTTAACCAGATTAAAAGCTTTTTCTAATCCTAAACCAGATTCTAAGCCTGTACCGCCAGATTCAATTAATTGATTTAAGATTTCTTGTCTATTTTCCCATGATTCATCAATTGATTTATCTAACTTTAATCTGAATTTCATCATATATTCTTGTAAAGATTTAGATAATTCTACATGATCTGATGTGGCTAGTATTAAATGTCGTAAAAGTGCGATTGCTTCGGCTATAATCAAAATCAGTATTTATAAAGCTCAGCTCAACTCCAATAATCGAAAATGAGTTCCAACTTACAGGATTTTTCATCGACTCTAATTAATAATTTACTTAAACTATTAATTAAATATTCATATTCATCAATTGTACCTTTTCTACCTGTTGCTTTCTTTTTTTGTTTTTTACTTCTTCCTGTCATACCTGTCATTCCAGTTAATTTTGTTGCTTGTGAAAATACTGTTGTAGGTGCAACTGTATATCTTGTAAATCCTGTTACAGCTGTTGTAGCATTTGTAACTACATCTACACCTTCTATAGCTGGTTCTGTATCTACAATATAGAATGATTCTATATAATGATCATCGAAGAAAACGAGTTTAGCGCTTAACACTCATAGACACAATTAACATATGATCAAACTCACCCGGATCATTCTCCCTTATTTTCTTCAATTCTTTCAACCTATTCACTTCTTTATCTAATTGACCTTCCATCTCTTCAAACGTTTCCGTCAAAGCTTCATGTGCTTCTTCAAGTCCGGGATGTATCATTGATTCAACCAAATCGTTTCTATCATGTAGTGATGTCTAAACGCAAAGATCAGTTCTTCTGAACAATCACCAATGGAAGTGATAAAAACACGATATGACATACCAATCTATAAGCCTCACTGAAATCTGCTCCTCTACACAAAACATCAACGGCACTATCAACATCTTGAGCATATTCGATGAATATCTGAGATGCCTCCAAATGTCGTCCACGAGAAGAAAGGTGATCTATAATATGATGTGACACATTGATGAGCTAACAAACTATATTATCATGATGGCTTATCTAGCTTACCTGTTACTCTTGCACATATCTGTATGGTATCATCCTTTGAAACGTCCAATGTCTTAGCTAATGTGAATAGCTCCCTCCATGCATGTGCTTTCTCGTAAGCCTTTAATGCTTTTTGATCTTTCTTTGCAAGGATATACGCTATTTCGTACAATCAGTAAGTCTATATCTCATTGTGATCCCTTCAAGATTTAACACTTACAAATAGCGGCATCGGTAAAGTCTCTTCTATCGTAAAGATAATCACCATACAAGTCGTGTACAACCTGAGATGAAATGGACAAGCATCAGCAATCACATCATCATTGCATATGTACCCTAACGCATCCAACTAACCTGGAGGTGCTGAGGCTCATCGTTATATAGTTTGAAAGCTTCATCATACAACTCGTATCGCGATAAATAAGATGACGCTTCCTCGAATCGTTCTGGACCTGTCGAATTGACAAATCCATCCGTCAATCGCTGATGTTCATTTACATTGTCACTCGAAGATTGCTTACCTGATTGTTTAAGATTCCTTAAAGCACTTTCTCTTCTAGCTAAATGATCATCAATTCTGAATCTTTGATCCCATTTATCTAATGCTCTTAATTCACGTAAGAATGGTAAATATTCTTTTGGATCCTATCAAACAACCAAATCGTTAGTCCAGCAATAGGAGTTCAGCGGAAGGATCGTGAGATATGACTTACTTTTTGAGAGTATTGAGCAATCATTAAAACTAATTGGAAATCGTACATTCCCAAAGCGACGTCATATAATTTATTCACATCAGAAAGGAAAATAATGTATTTGATGGCATCTTCAACGATTTCAGGATGATCAGCTAAAAGAGTATAATGATCAGCTTAACTATCATCGAGATCGGGGGAATATGAAGCTGACATACCTTGAAGTGTTAACAATACTTTCAAACCAGATTCATAATCTGCTGGTTGTTTGCAAACATGAGTAGTCAAAATAGTTTCGATGTATTGCTCAACGCCACGAGCTTCAAGAATCGTTCGAAGTGAATCGCAAAGTGAGTCGACTTTATCAACAGGTTTGGATGAGCTAAGTGGAATTATCAGCTATCGCGAATTCACACTAACGAGAAAATCTGTTATAGCTTACGATGCAGATGGTTCTTGAGCATGATCAGCATAAAGCACTAAGGCGGAATCGGCAGAGCTATATAGCCAAAGTATATCAGTTTAGTTGTTTCAAATGGAAAAAGTACGGGCTAACTTACTTTAACGAAGAAACGAATAAATTCAAATAATCCACTTCGGGAACTTGTTCTACGAAATCCTTGAGGTTCTTCATGAATTGTACCGGATCAAGATCATACAAGACATTCAAGTCTAATCGATGTTTTCGACATTGTAAGAAAGCATTTCGATAATTTCCACTACCAGCGAGATCCCAGCATCAGCTCAAGCTCCGGAACAACCAAGGTATAACGAAAGAGCACATACGATAAAACATCTTGTTTAACAACAGCTAAGACCAAAGCTCTTGGATAAACAGTTTCCAAATTACCTCTAGGCATTTGCAATACTAAACTCATTGAACTTTCACAAGCTGTAACAATTAATGAGCCTCTTTCTACTCTTCTTTCATCCCATGAAGTTTCATTAGGTGATAGATCTGCGCCATCAGCTAATCTCTTCAAAGTTGGTAAAGGTGCATAATGTGAAGTTTGTGACGTTGTTGTATATATTAAGAAATCTGGTGTAAGTGTATATGAAGTAACATTTGATGCTATTGCTGTGGACATATTCGAAGAAGGTGATAGAGAAGTTAAATGTAATTTAGCATTTGGTGACAAAGCAAATATGAGATCTGATGAAGCTGAATATGTTAATGCGGTTGGGTGTGGTCCTAGGGTGATATCTACGGATTCGTCGCTTGCAACTGTCATGTGGAGTTAGTGTTACACATTCCTACGTTGAGAAGAGGAAACAGCGCTTACCACTAGTCAATTGACCTTCAGCAGACAAAGCAAGCAATCCCCCTTCTCCAGCCCATAGCAATCTTTCAACATCCCCTTCTAGATCTATAACTTCAGGTTGATCCTTTTCATCAATTACATCTATTTTACAAGCTGATGATCCATCTTTTTCGATCCACGATAAGACTGCAACTTTACCATTAGGTCCAATAGCAAGTTGTTTTACAAGTCTTTTACCTTCTGCTTTTATCGTGGATGAATATCTTAATTTTGGTTCAGCTACTTTACCTCCACCTCTTAGTCTACTTCCAGATTTTGGATCAGGTAATCGTGTACTCAAGTCCCACACTTGGACTAAACCATCCGAAAAAAGAAGAGCTAAAGAATCGGTTATATCTGATAAACTGACGTGTACTGGCACAGAAGGGAGATCAAGATGGTATGAGGACATTGGAGGTGGTGTGTTTTGGGTTCTGAAGGGCGTTATAAGGAGTTTTTCTGTATCGAAATTAGCACTCGAAGCTGATCGTACAACGCGTATTAATACTCACGACCATCAACGACTGCTACGGAAGCTGTATCTTGCGGCATAGGTAATCTGGCAGTGTATGTATCCCAAACAAACGTTCTAGCTTGGACGAAGTCTGAATTGAAATACATCAGCATCGCACCATGAGTTTGTATGAGCCGCACTTACTTTCACCAAATAGGTAAATGGATAACGGGTCCTCGGGATGCCATTTGAAACCTTTAAATCTTGGTGTAGCCGGATCATGAGAGAACAATTCTTGTTTGAGGTAATAATGGTAATTCTTCATGGACCAGAGTTGAACTATGGTTGTCAAATGTCAGATTAGCTGAAACAATACTTCTATGTACAAAATTGAACAAGCTAAGAAAGACACTCACCGACATCTTGATCTTGTCTTTGAATCCAAATAGCTAAAACTTCAGAATCACTATTCCATTGAATTTGATTTACTTTATCATTTTCCCAAGTTTGTTTATTTTCTCTTAGTTCAAATCCACCATGTCTTAAACCATTTCTTTCCAACATTGCTATATCCCATTTACCTTGTCTACCTTCACCACCACCTTTATAACCATATCTTATTAAAGTAGAAATTAAATTTCCTGAAGGTCTCCAACTTATTGAAGGTTCTAATCCAGGTAAATTTTCTGATGTTGATGATAATTTTGGAATAAATCCTGTATTTGGATCTCTTGAATAAATTCTAATTTGTCTTCTACACTTTTCAGGGGTATTAGGATAATAATCTAAAGATGAAATTGCAAAATAAGATGCATCACCTCGGAAAGTTATTATAGGTAAACCTGAATCTGTAGGATGTGATAATGATTCTTCAATATTTATAGGTTGTTTAGCAGCTGATTTTCCTAATGATCCGTGAAATTGTGTTTGCTTAGATCCCCATCCAACGTTGATGAATTTGTCTAATGGATTTCGATTTGTCAGCTTATTGTAATTGAAAGAAAGAAAAGCAGAGTGATATAGGTAAGAGAGAAGAAAAACCAATTCAAACCCACCTTCACCAAAATCATCCGATCGCAAAGGTTCTTCATGTATAACATCGAAATGTCTAGTCATGCATACCAAGTTGTTCTCCCCTTATAAGTCAAATATCAGCTAAGAATACCACATGCTGAGCAGGGAGCAGCTCACCAGTCACAAGTACGATCTGTTCATCATCCGGAGCCCAAGCAGCTGCTTTTATACCACTATCTACTGATCCTACCACTTCGACCTGATCGTCGTTGGTTATTAGATCAGTCACATTCCGCACTAAATTCATATGGTAGCCAACTTACAGGTGCGACACCACCATCAGATCCTTCCAAAGCTAACGTAGCTATATCACCACCAGCTAAGAGTATTACTAAACTTCTATCATCAGGTAAATAATGTAAATTCAATGTTTCGCCTAAATGATCTGGTTTAGGAAAAGGTGCTAAAACTGGTGAAGTGAATGATGCTATAACCTATTTCAAGCGAAAATGATCAGATTTTTTCATGATTATGAATTCATCTATTATGCCGAATAACTTACCTCAGGTTCAGAGTTATCAGAAGTTATTTGTAGTATATCAATTTCTATACCTTCATCTTCACTAAATCTTTCTAAAGCGACGAAAATTGTACCATCTTCAGGATTTATAGTTATATTTCCAGCTTTACTTGATGAACCAAATTGTTCCAAAGATGATATTTGTACTCCTAATGGTGTAAGTGACCTCATTCTGTACACTCGGTAGTATTTCTGTTTTTATCGATGTTTGATCGATGTTTGCAGAAGAGAAATCAATCAGATTAAGCAAATAATCAAGATCATTATTGTAAAGGCAGCAAACAGAATTTTGAACATTTCATCTTGAATTTGTCATTTATTTTTACTTTGTTTGCGGTGATCGCCGCTTTCAAGCTGGCCCGATAATATTAATATATAATAATACGTAATTAAACGGTTATTCGGTATGAGTACTACGGTGAGTCATCACATCATATCATTTCCTATCTACATGCAATCAATTATGCTTTATCATTCTTTCTCCTTCTTTAGCTTTGATAAATATTGGTAACAAAGAAAACAAATAGAGCCAACCAGAACAAAATGTCAGACCCAACTATAAAAGGACTTCCACCTCCCCCAACCAAATATGATGGATCAGATTTCAGAATTGCTATTGTACATGCAAGATGGAATGATTCAATCATTAAAGCACTTTTGGAAGGTACCATAAACAAGTTGAAAGAACAAGGCGTAAAACAAGAGAATATCGTTGTTAAGAGTGTTCCAGGATCTTACGAATTACCTTTTGCTACTAAGCAGTGAGTGAATATAATTCTAATCCGTCACGTATCCAGACTCAATCTTTATGCCTCATACCTCATACCCAAGATCAATCACTAACGCATCTGTCTTTTTATCATACCCTTACCAGACTCATCGAAGCAGGCAAAATTCAATCAGCAAATGCAGCACCATCCATGATTGCATCATCAACAACAAACTTATTATCTCTTATAGATAACACTACCACTACTTCTTCTCAATCACAATCAGAAAAACCAGCAACTGCTACTACTACCAATGGACCTTCTACAAAACCATTTGATGCAATAATCTCAATTGGATGTTTAATCAAAGGATCGACAATGCATTTCGAATACATTTGTGATGCTGTAACACATGGTTTAATGAAAATTCAATTGGAAACTGGTACACCAGTTATTTTTGGTGTTTTAACTGCTTTAACTGATGATCAAGCTTTAGAAAGAGCTGGTATCGGAAGAGGTGAAAAAGGTAAAGGTCATAGTGAGTTGTAGTTTTCTTTCTCATGACTGCTAAATAAAACGCTGAATATTTGTTCTTCCCTCTCTTTAGACCACGGTGAAGATTGGGGTTTGGCTGCTGTTGAACTTGCTGCTCAAAATAGAGATTGGGCAAAAGGTGTACTTTAGACAGGGAAAGGGGAATGTCAAAGCAGTAACAAATGGACAACAAAGATGTCAACTTAAAAATCAAATCATGGATGAATAGAGAGACATATGCAGTATATGTGAAGAAGCGAAACAACCAGATTTACGCTTGGTATCTGAGCAATCTCGTTATTACATTTCCTCTTTGCATGTGCATGTCCAGTTATCATTATTTAAGCTCTTTGTATCTTACTTTTAACTTCAGCCACACTAACAGCCTGGTTAGAATCATCATCGTAATCATCCCATCTATCTTCATTTTCTTTTTGTAATTCATTCCAATCAATTTCAAATTCTTTTTTTCCAGTTTCAGTTTTAGCTTTCCATAAACCATTTAAAGGATGAAATTCAACAAATTCTAATCCTCTACAATCTAAACATATTAAAGGTTCTAAAGAGGCAGTTTCAGATTTATAACTTAATGGTAAGATTGATTTTGATTTTGATTTTGGTGAAGGGTTAGATGGAGCAAAAGAAGCTGAATGTTCTTTCTGAAAGATGTGAATTGAAGGAACGATCCTCGGTTAGTTATACGGTACGTACAGGATAGATATGTATATAAGGTGTTGTTACAAGCATAGTAAACTGGTTTCTTACTCACCTTACAGTTCCCACATCTCCAAACGAAATTAGCTGTTCCTTTTGAGCCTGAGATTTCATGTTCTTCCTATCGATCGCATCAATGGAGATACGATTAGCACGTATCGATCAGATAATAATGTATTCGTTTGTCTCCCATTCCGGTCCTCGACTCACCCCCTCACTTCAACTTGACACACCTACATGCTTGAGTCTCAAAACGATCCTAACTTACCTTCTGATTAAAGCTCACTGTCTTGGGATGTATTTCTCTACAAGACGAACATTGTACCTATACAAAGACGTCGAGAATCAGTTCTGATCGATCCAGTACATCACGAAGTAAAATCACACACAGTAAAGAAAAACTCATAATCTTCATCAGCAGGTACAACCTCTGTAATACCTTCCAATTCCATCGAAATATAAACGCATAATTTCTGTTTGCTTTTCAATCAGCTTGACAGACTTCCTGAGTCCATGTTCAATCTTTTGCTTACTTACCACCATTTTGCTAGAGCTCGCTATTGATATGTAGCTTCTCGGTTGGTCAGTGGACTGAGTTCTGTAACGATGGAAGAGAGACGATTAAGAAAGAATACAAAATCTCACCTCGATCCATTGTATACATTCATGCATAACTTTTACCTTCACCTTTGGAGCCCCGTCGAACATGAGTTCGGATCCGTTGAGAGTGACCGGCGGTCATATATACTCTATACCGAGTAACAACAATGTGTCCGGTGCGAGTAAAGATGAAGTGAACGTTGTCATTCACAATTCTACTTTCAGTCTCGTGTAACACAGAACAGAAATCAAAGAAGGGCAAGCTGTTCATGGGCTACTCTGAGAACCATTCATAAAACGACTTTACGGTTCACATTCGAAAATTCACCCTCAACATGTCTTCTCCTATGGATATACCACCTGATTTAGTTGGTCAATCAGGATTATATAATTCACCTGATCCATTACTACGTAGGTGAGTGACGGGTTTTGGCTTTCTGTTACAATGACAAAGGTCTGAAGATGTAATAGGATGACTAATCTGTCATGTTTAAAACATATTTAGATTACGTCTAGAAACACCGGAAGGTAAATCAATCAATAATCTATCAAAGTATTTTGCAGAAAAAGAAGTTTTAGTTTTATATGCTGGATCCGAATTTGGTGAGAGTGAGTTGATCTATACATATATCATAATGAAAAGGATGGTCCGTAGGGATGACTTCCTGATCCTGAGATGTAGCTAACAAAGGTTACTTTTGACTGAATAGACAATATACGTGGATTCCATAGAGTAGGTATTTGATCATTTAAAACAAGAGTAGAACAATCCAAATCTCGAATCTTATCTATACAAAATTCATGTTTCGTAAATCGAAGTGAGGACACTTACTAATGCTATCCTCTCTCATATATAACTCAACAGGACCTACAATCATTTCAACAAAAGTACAAATCTGCATCAGTAATATATATATCAACAGATGTATTAGAAAAACAATTAAAATCAATCATTCAAGGTAAAACATGGTTAAACCTAACTTTTTTTGATAATTCTGATTTCGCACCGATTGGTGAACCTGATGAAAAAGATTGGTCAGTAAATTTACAAGAAGTTAAAAGAGGTGAAGATTTTTTACAAGCTGGTGTAAGTCTAAGTATATATTTTAACAATTCTCAATGGGGGGTTTATACGTTTTGAAAAGAGGTTGACTGATATTTTTGTCGGCGGATCCATTTATACATGATAGGAAATTGAATTGGGTGTAGAGAAAATACAATTTGGTATAGAAGAAAATGGTATGTTCGTACGACAATATCCGGTATCTTACCTCATTCTTCACCTGCATGCTTCTCTCTTTTGTTTTCTCAGATAACCATTCAGATCGAGTTGATGTTCTGATTGATCACTGATGCTTTACTGAAAATCGCAGAAAACGATTATGTTAGACCATTATCACGTGCAGGTTTAACCATTTTGATGAATGTGTTTTCTACCCCAAGTATATCTATATAGTGAGTTGTTTGATAATTATAATGATTATTTCTTTTTATCCTGCTTCTTCATTTCATCTCGAGGAGAATAGGCCACGAAAAGTTTATGTACTCTACTTCAAATCAAGTACCGTTTTTAGCATAAAGCAAAGGGGGAATCACAAAACTCAAGGGAATAAAGCTAATCGTTTGAATTTTTCTATTCTACTCAACCATAAAATCTCAATAGCCATTTACCAACACATCAATTTTTAGCAAAAAATGTATCGATGAATTCATTTAAACCTGAAAATATTGATAAAAATTATCAAATTTGGAAAGGTGGTGAATCAACTTCAATCAAGATTTCAGGTAAGTTGAGACCAGACCTTTTTACCGCAAACGTGTCATCCCATATTGCATTATCATCCATCATTAAGAAAATCAAGCTTGTAGATAAAAAGGATAGGTAGAGGTGAATCGTTTAAGACAGCTGACTGACTAACTGATTGATTAATTGTTTCAACTATCCCTGTATTCAGATATAATAAATAAAATGAAATGGACTTTATTGTTATTGGTATTAGCTATTTTATATCATTTTGCAGTTAGGTTTGGTGGTGGTAAGTTTACGGATTTTATTTGCTTCTTCAATTTAGTCTTTCCACTAATTCAATTACCTGTCGTCGCTATATACTATTTTTTTCCTTCTTGTGCAAAAGAACAATACGATTTTATACCGAAAATCATGAATGGCATCAATGGTAAATTTGGCGGAAAGATATGATAATTAGTTAGTTTATCGATTATAATTTGATACATGAAATATAGATGAGATACATGTATCCCGTACGGGCTAATTGCACAGTTGTCAATTGAATTGTTGATATCAATCTATCCGATGCAGATGATCAATCTTGGAAGCATTGCATCATGATATGCTCTATATCCTCCCTTGTGACACAGGTATATCAATCTTGAAGAGCTCAACGCAAGCGAATATTCTCTGGAACACGATAAGCATATATAGCATCTCACATGACCATAAAAACCGCTGCTTCATCTCATAATTTAAATCTCACTGATTTCTGTGACTTGCAAATTGTCCCGATTACAAATATTAAGCATCTAGGATACAGTGAATGCATCTTTCGTAATTTCATCGTATAAAAATATGATATAAAGGGAGAATAAAAAGTTGAAAAAAGCGGAAATGGGATTACTGTAAATTGAAGAATTTATTAGCTTTATTCCTGTGTCCCAAGGAAGATCAAAGCTTAAACAACAACTCGACTCACCAAAGATTCCATTTGAGCAACGACTTCGTCGAGTTCTCTCTTTGATTGTTGGTATTTCTCGACTGCTTCCTGTTTTTATAGTAATAAATGGGGTAAATTAGTAAATCACGATCTGAGGCAAAAATCGAAATAGAAAAACCACTCACTCCGTGTTTTCGTTCCCAATCATCTCTCTCTTGTTGAGCGACTTGTACTTGTCGTTCGAAATGTTCAGCTTTGACGTCGACTTGTCTGAGTCTGAGGGAAGTTAATTGGAGTCAGTTCTGATCACTTGGACAAGATTCCACAAAAGGAGGAAAAGGCTCTGTTTAACTTTTCTTGCTTCCTGTTTCCAAGATTCCTTAAAAAATTCATTGAGATCATCACAACACAACTCACTTTTCAGTAGTTTCCTTTAAATCTTTTTCAGCTTTATCTAATTCTTCTTCTAATAATTGAACTTTTCTTGCTAAATTTTCACCTGTAGTTTTATGTGATTCGCCTTCTTCAGAACTTGATTTTAATTCTTTAATCTGATTTTCAGATTTTTCTAAATCTGATTCAGCTAAAGATAATTTATGTTGTAATGATGCGATTTCTTGATCACGTTCTAAGAGTGATTGATTGAGCTGTGTAGTAGGATTTATACGTTGAGGTTGAGGTAAGGTAGATTATGAGAGTGTAATGTGATGATCAATCAGTGTTGTGTAAATCAAGCGTGAGTGAAATGGGATAGCGGTTGCGGGACAAAGGTTGTATGTGTTACAAGTATGAGTGATATATTATCGTGAGAAATAACCAATAGAAGTGTATGAGCGAGATCAATTCGTCAGTCATATTATCCGACAACAGAGTATAGTCAATAGGAGAAAGCTAAAAAAAGGAATCTCTATCTATCATATACCCCTGTCACTCACCTTTTTATTTTCAGCTTCAGCAACTTCAGCTCTTTGTTCGGCAGCTTCGATCTTTTGACCGAGAATGGTGAATCGCTAAGTAGGTGAGTGTTATGGATGTTAGCTGATATCTGATAACACATATCATCATATTTGCTAACTCACTTCCTTGATTTTATCCTGTGATGATCAAAGTGGAATCATTAGCATTGCCACTTGTATACATGGTACACCTTCCAGGAAGATAGCTTTCTTCCTCCCAATGAGAAGAGTAGCAGACCGACAGATACTTTCCCAAGTAGAGGATACTTACCATTTTATTTATCTATTAATCCGGTTCGTGAGTCGCTTCGAGTGTGCGTAGGGGTATATATATTGATCTTGACTTGAGGAAAGAATACAATAACAATGAGGTGTCTATCTCTTCCTTGATGACATGTCATGATCATAATATATGATGAGCATGCTCATATGAGAGAGAGAGAGTAGTAGACAGTGGATCCAAGCGCGTCGGTAATTCGGGATCAATTGTTACACGCGTGTGAGTTTGTTGAATATCTTCTATCTCTATTTTTATACATTTTATCCCAAATTATACATTCCTATCCACAACGACATGGGACAAGGTATAAACAAAAATTTCTCTTCTTCAATTTTATTCTCTTTTCTTTCTTTTTCCTTATGGTACACCATCATAATTTAGACGAACCTATTTTTTACTTCATTGTATAAACAAAGATCAAAAAACAACAGATTCGCTAAAATACAGATGGTCAGAAAAACTTTTTTTTTTCGTAGGAACAAAAAAGGAGCGCCCCGCAGGACTGATTAATCTTTTCTTCTCAACACAAGAAAATTTAATGAATAATCTGTTGTATGGGGATTAAAATTGAAATGCTCATATCTCATTCATCCCAATATCTTCATATCTATAAGTACAAGTATACTGAAAGAATAGAATCCAATAGAAATCATGCATCTATATAACAGTCTCAATCGATCAATTAATAGAAAGAAGGACTCACGGACCAATATATCGATTCGATGGTATGTGAAATGAAGAAGAAGCTCAAGTTATCTCTCTACCTTAATTTATGGCTGTAACGTAAGATCAATAGATCCATCTATCTTTTGGATATATATATATATATATATAAATCTTTAATATACAACTCATTTCAGATCCACTCTCATTCTCATATCTTATTGCTTTCATTCTCATCCCATATAATCTAAAAGCACCATGCCACTTTTATCTTCCCACCAACCTCATTTTTGAACAATGTTGGACTATTCAAGGGATAAACTAGGTGGCTATAGAAATTCAAAAAATTTCTTATTTCGAGATTTGAAATTTTGTGAAAACTTTTGCAGAGCGTTTCTTTTTTTTAACTATTGTTACAAAAGAAGGGCTTTGAAGTTGTCCGACATTTTATTTTTTTAATACTATCTTTTGTGTATATTTATCTATTCTTGTTCGACATCTAATAGTTAATGCGGTACCACCAGGAAATGAGACTGTAAGATTTAAAGCATTTTGATATCATTCAATGCGTTTGTTCTCTTCGCAGCAAAACACCAGTCTTATCTGATTCATTATCTAGACTTTATACAAAAATATGATGATGCATAAAAAACCATAATTTGTTAAAAAAAAGAAATATCCATTTCAACAGAAACATACATAAATCGTAATATTGTAATAATAATTGATAAAGCAAGAATAAATTGAAAAAGTGTCCATTTTGAGTAAAAGTGGTAAAAGACGAAAGATAACTAAACAAAACACCAATATAAGATATATGAATATATACTACAAACGAAAGAAATAGATGATATTTAATCAAATAAGCTCATTCTTCATTTCACCCACTTATCAAACGCACCACTAGCACTATAAGCTACATCAAAAAACAACGAAAGCAGGAACTTGGAAAAGTAAGAATAGCACAAGCAACAAATAAACTTTTTGAATAATGTCCATATTTGCTTTTTTGGATATACAGATATAACCCGCCCCCATTTTTTTAAATCTTTTATCGATATTGTTGTGCGAAAGGATGTTGTTGATTATTATTACCTGCACCACCACCAGCATAATTATTATGTTCATGATTAGGTGTCCAACTTCTTTCTCTATCCATATTTATACTTCTTCTTCTTTCTTCACCAGATCCAGGACCTGGACTAGATGGTGCAGAACCTCTTGAAGATTGTCTTGAACCATTTTGTTGTTGTTGTTGTTGTTGAAATGGTGCTATAACAGGTTGTCTTCTTTCTCTTTCCCAATTATGATTATTCAGATTTTGATGATTGGATGAAGGTGAATTTAATGATGTTGATGAATTATTACCTCTAGTTTGAGATTGTTGTTGTTGTTGAATCCATGATGTAGGTCTACTCCCATTATTACCTTGGTTTCTATTTCCGATACTTGTCGTGTCAATCCTTTGAGGTTGTTCTCGTTGTTGTTGACGATTATAAGGACCAGAGGTTTGATTTTGATTTTGATTTTGATTTTGAATTTGTGATAAATCAGAAGATGAAGATTGAATTAAATTATCAGTACGATTTGAAGATATTCTTGAATCTGAAGTAGTAGTTGGAATTGATCTATTATTATTATCTTTATATTGTGATTGTGTTTGTGATTGTGATTGTGGTGGTATTTGAGTTTGTGAATTTGATGATGGTAATAATGGTAATAAATTTTGATTATTTGAAATTGGACTATATTTAGGATTATTAGTAGTTGAAGAAGAAGATGAAATTGATGGAATTGATGGTGGAGGTTGTAATCCAGAAGATAAAGCGTATCCTCTAGCTTGTTGATATTTTGTACAATGTCTATGAATTTCTTTTGGTGGTAAATCTAATTCTTTTGCAAAAATTTGATAAATATGTTCTTGAATAACGAAATTTAATTCTTGTGGAACATGATAAAATTCATCCTGATTTTCTAATAAAGATTGAATAGCTTGAATTCCAATAAAACTTTCATCTTTCATTGCATTGGTTCCTTTTGCATATAAAATTGAAGGACATATCACAGTAGCTAAATTTGCCATATCCATTCTTGATCCAGTTTCTTCATCTTTATATGAAAATGATGCTACCCATCTTAAAAAAACAAATAATACTTCCATTGTATCTCTATTATATTTAGGTAATAATACAACCAATAAATGAAGTACCCTTTTACGATCATCTGGATTTTGTAATGATGCTGCTGCACAGAATAACTTGTGTAATCTAAAAGTCAATAAAGGATCTGGCATTTCTCGTAAAAATCTCTTGAGTAAAGCAGCTAATTGAATAGCATTTTCGTCAGATAAGTTGACTTGAGTGGAATCTTTATCCAAAGCATCGCAGATTTGTTGAAGTTTTCGAATATTACCATTTTTACGGAAAATACCTTCAACAGCCATATCTACAAGGTGACGCATATTAGCAATGTAATAAGATAATTTAGCAATCTCACTTACCCATTTGACGCATGGTGGAGATGATATCTTCAATGAATTCAGGTACTCGTAATTGAGCATTTGAAGCACCAAGAGAAGAATCTGATCCAGTACGTTCAACAAGAATTTCAATTGGTACACCAAAGATACCTTGAAGACATCAAAAAAATAGAATAAAATCAGTTTCATCTTCCACTGTTTCAATTTGTTAAACACAAAGCACAAAATAACTCACCTTTCTTCTTTTGTTTATCTTTTGCAGTACCTTTGAAAATTTTATTCCACCATTGATTTTTTCTAACTTCCAATAATTCTAAAATCTCATCTAAATCAATTAAATGACCTAAACCAGATTTCATTAATTGTAATAAAGCAAAATGTTTTAAAATGACAGATTGTAATGAATTCAAATTTGATAATAATGGTGTTTGACCATTTGCATTAGCTGCTAATGATTGATTTAATAATTCTTGTAAATTTCCATTCCCTTGTGATATTCCACCCGAAATTTGTCTTGAAGTTACATCAGCTAACATTGGTATATCACCTAATGTTATGGCATCATCTTCAGGTATTATATTTGGCATATTCAGATTATCTGCTTCATCATCACCAGCATCATTTATTCCATTTTCATTTATAATCATGACTGATGTATTATTTCTTGCGAATGATGGTCTTATTACATCAATCGTAGCTGAAGGCGGTGGATCATCAGGATTAATATCTTCTATGGTATTGATCTCAGGTCCATCGTTATCGGTATTATCGTTCATTATCTCCATAGCTGAGTTTCCACCTTGTTGTGATGATTCACCAACTGCACGTGCTGATACGACCTGTCCATTAGCATCGGCCATTCTACCAGCAGGTGATTCTAATACCATTGATCGTTGAGGTAATCTGGCTGTTGAGGATAACTTTCTGTCTAGAGTGACGGATTTCATTCGTTTGACTTCATGTTCTGATCTATCCGATATACCGTGGTCTCGCACTACACGTCGACGAGGAGGATTCAGATTTGGTTCCATTAGCAATGATAACAACATGATATGGGATTAACGATAGGTATTGAAAAGCGATAGATGAGTGGATGTATCATGAAAAGAAGGATTATGAATGTTTGTTATATATGTAAACAGTTGAGGATTCGCCTCCCGGGAGGAGGGAGGTCGAATCTGAGTTAAAATCAATTAAGGTTACTTACCTGAAGGTAAATCATGATGTATTCTAAAATGTACGTATAACCTTCTTAACGCAATATGTAATAAGAAAGCATATTGTTCTAATCTCGAGACAGCTGCAAAACCTTGTATACTATTTGATGTTTTATGTGATTTACAATATATTGATGAAGGTACTTCTTCAATTCTTTGTATAGGCTCAAAGAAGAAGAAATCCACTCTAGCAGGTAATCTTTTTTGATTATTTATTTTATTAACAGGAATTACAGCATCTGTATGTGAATGAGATGATCCTTCATCTGTTGTATTGTTATCTTCTTTTGGTATAGGTTGTAAAGAAGTTTCTCCACATATTAAACAGATTACACAAGCTGAATGCCACCTGTTAAACATTCCTGATCTAACACAATCTTCTTCAATAGCTGATTTACAATGCGCACATCCTTCAGGCGGTATGAAGTTTTCATCTTGTGGTCCACGTAACGTTGTCTCACCTGTGACTTCAGGCTATACGAACCTTTGTCAGTGATACGCAAAACAGTTTAAATCACGATATACGACTCACAGCTAGACTTCGATAACCATACGCAATGTCTTTCGTACTACTTATATATCCATGCGGCTGTCTTGTCAAAGCTTCTATACTCCGTTTCAATTGTTCTTCATCACCTGCTGAAGCTGCAGTACCGCCCTGAGTCTCATCTGCCTTGATCGAAGGTCTGGGTGTAGGCTGATGATCAGGGAAATCACCTCTTTTGCTTATAGTTGGATCTCCATTATCCATAGCTAACAAATTCAATCTAGCTAAACAATTTGTCATAGCGGTTGTGTTGCCGTAATCCCTTTCCAACTTGATCGAACCGGTTAATGCTATCCTGATTAGTATTTTCAGGTAATGAGCGAGCTGGGTGATCAAGGTGAATAATTCGGAGTTATTAGGTGCTGGACCACCTGACGGCGATATTTGTGACATAGTGGAGAACAGGTTGACGAGTTTTCGACATAACTGCTTCGCTTCTCTAGCATGAGCCATTCCTATCGTTTTTTGTCAGTTGATACTCATCAGATGATTGGACAAGGAATAACTTACCTTTGGCGCCTGCTTGAGCGAACTGAGCTTCTAGATCATCTATCACGGCGAAAAGAGTTTCGACATGTAATATAAACCTTTCCGCTAACAGTATAATATCTAATAACCTCCTTTCATTTACAGCTCTTAACATATCTCCTATTAAAGCAGCTGAAGATTCTTCGTATCCAGATAGAACATGCCATATCTGTTGAACTTTCATTTCCATAGCTTCTTGTCTATCTTTTAATTCTCCAGGTGTCATTCCTGCTTCACTATTCGGACTTGCCATGGAAGGCTGTATAGTTTGCATCGATAGTGAATTCACTGGTGCACCGGGTGCTGTAGATGATGACATTTCCAGTAAAGATATTGTTGACGATACGGCTGAAGATGCAGGTGTATTGAATGTTTTTGAAGCAAGCCGCACATTCCAGAACTGTAATAGAGTTTATTAGATTGAGTCGTCTTCGTGGGATAAAAACACACCTTTGAGATCATATAACATTCCGGATGCCAACATTCATCTCTACCATTTCTGTTCATCTCTACGAATTGCTTTAAGATCGCGGTTTCACAGCCCACACATTTCACAGCAAATTGGGTTGAGTAGTGATAATGACAATCTGATTGGCGGGAGGCAAGGCACAGTCAGCTTGCATTCCGTTTTCTTGCATGGGTACGAGCCACTCACAAACTTTTCCTCCATGTTCATAGTAAGAATCATTGGGTCCAAACAGTACATCACATTCTGAACAGGTAAAGTGTTCAACGTGATATTTATTGCCTATGTATATCGTGATCTCATCAGCGGTAACCTCAACAAAAAGACGTAACACCACTCACCACATGCAGTTATATAACTAGCTCTTAACGCTTGATCACATTTCGCACATATCAAATCTAATCTAGCAAAGTAGTCCCTTTCACATAACGGATACATTCCATCTCCATCTTCTACAGGGAAGAACTTTTGTGCAACGACCTTGTTACAGTCCTACATATAGTTTTCAGTGTCAGTTATTCACATTACATAGAAAAAAGTAGGATGAGTTGAACTCACCTTGCATCTAAAACAATTCAAATGATAAACTTTGCCCATTGCTCTTACGAATTGTCCGTGCACTGTTTGACCGCATTGACCACAATACGTTGTACCGCCGCCTTCTCTTCTTGTTCTAGGTTGAGGCCAAACCAATGAAGGTTGAGCTTGACTCTGGTTTTGATCTGTATTACTTGATGAAGAAGTTGATGGTTGTTGATCATTATTACTATAAGATTTAGTATTTAGGGAATGTGATGATTGCTGTGGTGTTGTAGTTCTATCGCGTTCACGTTCTCTTGATCTATCTCTTTCCCGATCTGATGAAACTCGTAAAGGTTCTGCTGGTCTATTTATTGGACTTCTTGAAGGATGAGGTAGATGACCATGAGGAAAAGGTGGACCTAAACTTGGCGGTTGAGGTGATATATGTCCAGCACCAGATGTCGAAGAAGAAGAAGAAGAAGAAGAAGCGAAATTCCCACGATGATCTATTGGTGAATTCGATGGAGAACTTCTTTGAGAACTTGGATGTGAGTAATTTTGATGGTGCTGATGTTGATGTTGATGTTGATGTTGATGTTGATGTTGATTATGATTGTTGAAAGAAGTTGTTCTTGGATCAGGTGAAGAAGTTGATCTCAAAGGTCCATTTGAATTATTTACACCATTTGCTAAAGGTCTTAGTGCTCCTGTGATCGGTGCTGATCTTGGACCTTCTCCTTCATCATCAATATCAGTATTTGAAGTTGTTATTCTAGGTAACTTTCTTTCATTGCTCTGATTAACATATTGATGTTGTTGATTATATCCATTAGATACTTGATATTCACCATTATTGTTATTGTATCTCGATCCACTAGCAACAGTACTACTACTACTTCCTCCACCAAGTATATGATGTCTTGATGAAGATGATATAGATGTTGGTGAATTATGTATCGATGCTATAGATGTAGGTCTAGATGAAGATGAAGCTTCTGATGGATAATTAGGGTACTGATGTTGTTGATTTTGTTGATCGATTGATCTACGAGGAGTTGTTTCACCGTCTAAATGTCTACTTTGTGTTGAAGAAGATGACCATGATCCTGGAGGTGGTGGAACCATCCCTCTCTTTTGAGATGGTGATGACATTGTTGAATTGGGTTGTTCTTTATAGTTGACCTCTTTCTATACTGTTAATTGTTGATGGGGCTGAATGGATGGATGGAGTGATATTGATATAGTATGTATGATACAACGATGATCTAAATAAAATGAAATGTGTTGAATAGTGTTGTATATAGGAAAGAGAAACAGAAGAAAGAGGTTTAGGCGCGTCCGAGCTGAGCTTAATTCTAATCCTTAAAACTCAAACCCCCCCTTTTACTGTGTTGTTATAAACACTACCTTGATCTTGTGACGTGTCGGATGATATGATATATAATGTGGTAGTTGATGATATTATGATGTTACTTGATTGTTCAAACTTTTACAATAACTTGATTCTATCTGCTCTTTCATGAAAGGGCTGGTGAATAATCTCATGCAGCATAAGAGGGTGTTTGATGCATAATGAATGAATCTGTGTTCAAAAGACAAAGAACTAGTAGAGACCTAGAATTCATCCGACATGTGGGGTGGAAGACATCAGATTTCAGGGTAAACGGTTTAAACAGATATTAATTTTTAGGGTCTCTTTGGTAGGTATACCAACTGTATTGTCCCTCAAAAAATGTAATTTCTAATTTATTGATTACAAAGTGATGTTATCGACTATTTGTATTGAATTATCATAATTATCTAATATCAATTACAAAAATATGTTTATAAACCGGGATTGAAACTAGTAACTTGTCAATTCCTTATTTTTTGACCCTTAACTTTCCGGTTTCATTTTTCATTTGATTAAAAAGGCCCAGAACCATGATATGATATGATGATGATATCAACAGAGTAAATTGATTGTGTATGATCAGAAAGATGCTCAATGTGGAAAGCAATGTTCTTGAAGAAGTTTAGCTGATTCCGCTAAATGTAAAGCTGGAATCGGGAGGTCACTTTGCTAGAAGAGGGAGTCGATCATTTTAGCAGAATCATTGTATTAGGTTCACGAAATGAGATGAACGCAACCCAACATTCTGTAGCATCTTCGCTGCATCAGAAGTACGATGATTCCGAAGGATTAACAAGATGCATCAATACAAGGCGAGGCCGACTACAACAGTGTTATGGAATCGAGTTGATAATGACATAGCGAATGTAAGGGGAGACTAGAAGTAGGTGGACTGTAGCAATGAAGAAGGTGTATGAACTACATTATAATATGACTATCCATGTCAACTAAGCTCTTGTGAAATCACACTTAAACCACTGTTCATCTCTATCACTGTATCGACCAAAGTGGTTTGAAGATGTTGTTTTCATATTATACTCTATACCCATTGAGATTTTTCCCAAGAAGGATCTTGTAAGAATGCACACAAAACTTTACTTCCAGTTTGTAATAAAGGATGTCCAGCAACAATTTCCAAAAATCTTTGTAAACCTTCTCTACGTTGTTCGATAATATCATCTGTAAATCTATTTGTGAATACCTAGGAAAAATAAAAATAAAAAGGTTCAATATCGTACTTCCATGCATGGATACAGACAATACATTTTAAAGACATAATGGATATTGACTTACTTTCCCAGGTAATGGAGGTATATTGACTCTTGTACTTTCTCTTTCTAAAATGTCTCTAAATGCTTCAAAATCTGAATATCTTCTACGCACAGTCGAGTGACGTAGTTTGAATGCTGGTATATTGGTCTGATGAAGTTAAATATCGAACAAGGGAATTAGCATGATGATCGATGATCAAGCGTGTAAGTATTGTGAAACGTCCCTTTTCTGGATCTCACGAAAGTAATAATGATGACTTACCATACAAACAATCTCATAATCAGTATACATTTTTCTACCAATACCATGTGTCATTGGATTTCTAATTTCAATTTCTAAGAAACTTTCAGGTACAGCATACATTTCATCAAAAGTTTGTGGTCTACCTGCCATTCTAGCCATTTCTGAAAATGTTAATCTAGCTGAAGAATCTGTTCTAACAAATGGTGAATGTGTTACTTCGACTGATAATGTGATTTGATCAATAAGTCAGCATACATCGTATCAAAATTATTGGCAGACGGTAATTGAATGGGATTAGGGAATTGATTAATTATGCGATAACCCGTATATAGATTAGTTGATGAGATCACGGGGAAGGTAATAGATTGGCAGCTAAAAGGACTATTGTGTATCTCGGTCCCAAACTCAACTCACCAGGTGGACTTTGTGGTTGTTGATTATAACCACCTTGACCGAAATAACCCTGTTGTTGATGATTTTGTTGAGGTGTATTTTGCTGCTGTTGATGTGGCTGTTGATGATATCCTTGTTGTGGAGGTGGTGATTGTGGCCATCCTCCATTTGAAGATTGGTGTTGTTGTTGAGGTTGTTGATGATAAACTCCTCCTTGTTGTTGAGGTTGATATCCTGAATAATTTTGTTGAGGTGATGTGAATCCTTGATAATTATTCTGAGGATTCGATTGTGATGGTGATTGTTGATAATTCTGTGAAGGTGATTGATATGGGTTTTGTTGATGTTGTTGTTGATTCTGATAGTAAGCTAAAAAAAAAAGGAAATCCAGATTTAGCTAAATACTTTTCATAGCGGATTGAAACGAAGATATAGTAAATAACACACGGTTAGAATCGTACGGTTGCGAATGACTCATTTTGTGGACCTTAAATACTTGGTTGTTCCAAAATTGATTGATTGACTGTTGTGTCTAGATTTATGTATTATCCTAATTATATCGCCAGTGTCCGGACAAGCTTGAATATGTAAAAGGCTAGTATATCAGAACTTCTGATGAATTGCTCAAATGATTCTTAGTATTATTTCACAAGACAAAGCAATGAAATGATAACGATCAACGCTGAGACCTGCTCGCATTACCTTCTAGGCGTTATAGGACACAGCCGATATCACTGATAATCACTACTATGACGTGGCCATACCTTCCATGCGACAAACATGTGCTACTGAGGTAAAGTGGAGGTGGAGACCCCTGCGTCTGAGCTTTCTTTCATCGTCACTGTAGAATTGGTACTTTTAGAAACATTCCTTTCGAACATTTATGTACTTCTTGATTCATTTTCTGCATATCTTCTTGCTAACGCCATTCAACAGTATGAGCTGTATACATATATCACAAGTAACTGGAAATCTTAGACCTCCCACTATAGCTCAACAAGTTCATCGGTCAGTTTCTTTTCTTCCTCCCTGATTCACAGGAATGATTAACTGATTTATCGGTGAAACACAGGGAAGAATGTACATTATGTTTTGATGGGCAGGTGAGTAAGCTGTCAGGTGCATTGTTCGATGACTGCTCAGCTTATCATATATACTCTTGGACTTTAGGATGACCCTGAAGGAGTATTAGTTTGTTTACAATGCTTTAATGGTGGTTGTTTTGGTGAAGGAAGAAGACATGCTCATTTACATGCTGAGAAAACTGGACATAACCTTGGTGTTGTAATCAAGCGAACAAGGAAAGAAGGAAAAAAGAGAGTAAGTCATTTCTTCAGTTAGTGTTATGATGATGAGGTGTGTCGTTGAGTGTCATGGTGTTGCAATAGGGGTTTGCGTGATGAGGAGTTGAGTGGCAAGTTGAAAAGTAGGAGAAGGTTTGCTCTTTGGCTAAGTATAGCTTACGCACACATACATAGGATTCTACCGAACCACCATTAAAGAAACTTGCGATTTCTGCACCTAAAGATGAGGAATTGTACAACGTATCAACTTCATTACGGTGTTTTAGCTGTTCTCCTATTGGAGAAGCTATACATTCGGATAACCCTCAGGTGAGCTACACATAAGTTTGCTTCCATCCTTTAGCTGACATGTTTCAAATAGATCACTGCAGTGGTGGATGGTATAATGAAAGCACTCTCGTCAGCGCAACAATCAGAAGTCAAAGCTTGGGAAGAAGAAATATTACCATGTGAACATACCTTAACATTACAACAAGAACCAGTTATTAATATAGGACATGGTAAGCTGTTTCCAAGGTTCTGTTTAGCCTAATAGCTTACCAATTGATCGTATAGTGCCATCGCAATGTACATCTTGTGATCTCACAAGCAATCTTTGGTTATGTCTTACATGTGGATTAGCTAATTGTGGTAGACAACAATTCGGTGGTGTTGGAGGTAATGGTCATGCGCTGCAGCATTTTAATGAGACCGGACATATGTTAGGTGTTAAGATGGGAACTATAACCCCGGAAGGAACAGCAGGTATGTCAGCTGAAGACCTGCTCCCGATTCCTCTTCGGAACCATATAGCTGACTAAGCGATCTTAGATATCTACTGTTACGCCTGTGACGATGCCAAAGTGGATCCTGATCTACCTAGACACCTTCAAGCGTTTGGTATAGAGGTTCTAGGTCAGACCAAGACTGAGAAATCAATGACTGAATTAGTGAGCTAGCAGATACTTGGTTAGGAAGTCTCACTAGCTGACAAACATTTATAGCAACTTGAGCATAATCTCAAATTCGATTTCTCAATGACTGGGGATGACGGAAAGGAGCTTGAACCTGTATTTGGACAAGGCTTGACGGGATTGAAGAACCTTGGGAACAGGTAGGCTAGCAGGCGCGGTTGTTGTCATGTAAGCTGGACGCTGACGTAATGTACTCAGTTGTTACATGGCTTCAGTACTGCAGACCCTCTTCTCATTACCCTCATATCGTGCTCGATATACTTCAGATGCGGCCCTTGCTCATTTCCAAACATGTCCAAAATTGCCGGCAGAATGTCTCGAATGTCAAATGCTCAAATTAGCTGATGGATTAATATCTGGTCGATATTCGATTCAAGCTAAAGCACCTCCACCTTCAACAACAGACTTTGATGGCGACACCGAACCACCTAAATTCCAAGAAGGTATCAAACCAAGTCAATTCAAAGCATTGATAGGTAAAGGTCATGAAGAATTTGCTACGATGAGACAACAAGATTCAGAAGAGTTCTTACAGCATCTATTGACTCGTCTTAGATCAGAATCTAAATCACAAAATAGAAACGAAATTGATGAACCTACAAGTATAACGAAATTTGGTATGGAACAACGTTTACAATGCACCGGCTGTAAAAAAGTTGGATTACAAGTTGAACCTGTTGATTTGGCTAGTTTACCTGTAGAAGCGATAGAAAAGGGTCAAGACGAAGAAGGTAAGAAATTATGGCAAGATGTTCAATTGGAAAAATGTCTCGAAGCTCTCTGTGGCGACGAGACTATCGAAGGATATGAATGCGATACTTGTGGCGGGAAGACAACAGCTATCAAGTGAGTAGACCTTGATCATGTCACAGCTACCCATATATTGTGTCTCTCACGCGCACTTTCCGGACCATATCGCCTTTGTAACGAATCCTTGAGCTAATCGTATATGGTTGTGATTAGATCCACAAGATTCAAGACATTCCCAGAATTACTGGTACTACATATGAAGAAGTTCCAACTTGTCAACTGGGTACCGACCAAATTGGGTGAGTCACTTTTTCGGCTTCAAGGATTTATAGACAAGCTGATCAATTCTTTCCTTCAGAAATTCCCGTCAAAGTTCCAGATACTCTCAATCTCGATACTCTCCTTTCTCGAGGACTTCAACCTGGAGAAGAGGAAATGACCGTAAAGACAACTACTTCGACATCATCATTGCCTGAATTCAACGCCACAGCAATGTCGCAACTCGAAGCTATGGGTTTCCCAACAGTCAGATGTCAAAAAGCATTACTTGCCACTGGTAATTCAGACGCTGAAATTGCTATGTCATGGTTGTTCGAGCATATGGAAGATCCAGGTGAGTTACTTCTTCCTTATACATATCAAGTGAACTGACAGCCCTTTCGTGGCAGATATCGATTCACCAATTCAACCTCAAGCTATCTCAAATGCGGCTGGTCCTGAACCATCTGCTGATCAAATAGCTATGATTAGTGATATGGGCTTCACCACCAATCAAGCAAGAAAGGCATTGAGAGAATCTGTAAGCTTGGTTGGTCATGCAGATTACTGGCTTAAGCTTACTTTCTTTCTCTTTGTATAGGACGGTAATCCAGAAAGAGCGATCGAATGGTTGTTCTCGAATCCAGGCGATCAAGGTGAAGAAGCCTCATCATCCATAGCTACTTCTACAGCCCCTACTGAATCCAATAAAGATGATGTTGGCGGTTCAAGCGCATTACCAGCAAAATATAAATTAAAAGCTTTCATATCACATAAAGGACCTTCAGTACATTCAGGTCATTATGTAACAACCATTAGAAATCCACAATCTGAAGAAAGTAAACAAGATGAATGGGTTTTATTCAATGATGAGAAAGTCGTCAGAGCTCCTTTAAACGGTGGCGAGGAAATGAGAGAGAAAGCTTATCTGTATGTTTACGAAAGAATTTAAGATAGTCAGTCAGTCCTATTGCAGCTATACCAACTCGTGCTTTCGGCACAAGTATGAGTATGGAGCTGGTTTCGGTTTGTATATACATTTGATGCATATATATGTAACTTTGTTTTGTCTGCTTTCGAAAAAATTCGCTCAGACGATTGGTGAACTTGCCTTTAGCTGAGGTGCACTTTCTCATTTGATCCCACGTAATTACTCTTCATGTAAATTGAGGGGTACTAGTACATGTGATCTGGTACAACGCTATCGTCTCTGTGTATATTACCTGCATTTCATTCAACATAACCTTACTATATGTAACATAATCTTACTATATGTCTCTCTGTAAAGCACTCGAATTTGTATCATTTCAGGTTTCTTCATAGTCCATATGATTTATATCTTATGCGGACTCAAATAGAAGTTATCGCCTCAATCTGTTTTTGTTATATAAAGAAGATTAACTGATGGTATCAAATGTTGAGAAAGACGAACGTGACACTCTAAGATTATCTGTATTTGATTCAGGAACAAGCAATTATTTAAAAAGGCCCGAACTGTCCGGAATGTAACCTGTAACTTATTGCTATTATAAGATCTCGCCATATCTCTTTATATCTCTTGTTTCTAATGCGCAGTCAATCAAGTCTTTACTTTTGTCCCGGTTTCTTGGCACCTTGAGGTAGTTTGTATTTCTTCTTTTATTGCTCATTATTGCTCTACTTGTATAGATGTATAGACTGTAGTATGTTTATTAACAACAACGCTTGATCTTTTTCTTTTTTTTAAAAAAAAATTTGGATGTTCATATATTTGTATTTCTCGTTTTGTATGATCACCCATCCAATCACAACGACTACGACAAACACAACAAACAATAAACGATTAACTTTCAGATCAAATAGATTTAAATGCGCAGTAACACCTTGTAACACAATCCTCCCTCATCAATTAAAGTATTAAATTATTGTGATGGCTCATCTGTGTTCAAATAGATAAACAACCTCGAAGTCAGCTATTCCAACTGCAACACAACACAAAGAATTTGTCTAGAAAATCAGAACTTCTTATCATCAATCACCAACAAAAGATTATAACTCACGTCGATAAATGCGGTACTCGTAGTACGGAACTTCAAGATCAAAGATCAAGGGAAGTCAACCAAATTCAGCTGCGTGCGGTCACCGAATTTTGATTTCTCGTTCCTTCCAAGTATAGACAAACAAATTGTGCTTTGCTTTGAAAGAATATACCTATACCAATCACATTTGGACCTAAACTCATACACCTATACACTGTTTGGAATAATGCCAAGTATAAACTCAGTCTATATAGAGAAGGAAAAGAATATGGATTCTATACCCATTCCAATGTACGATCAAGGATCTTCTAGTAATCAAAGTAGAAGTGGATCATCCAACTCTAATTTTAGTAGCAGTAGTAGTTCAAAATCAAGTAATCAGAAACGTCCAACTTTCCAACATTCTTCAACATCATATACAACACGTTCAATCTCATCAAATAATACGATATTACCACAATATGAACAATCTCAATCTCAATCAACTGCATCCTATTCCAATTCCAATTCCGATTCCAACCCTTATCAAAATCAAGGATATCCATCTGAAAAATTATCATCATCATCATCTTATCCACCTAAATCAGATCAATATACATCATCTACATCTACCTCCACATCCACGTCTACAATAGGATTATCAGTAAATAATCCTTCCAATCGAAATGGACGTAATAGATCAGTTAGTTTATCATTAAATGAAATGTGGGATAAAAGTCGTTCAGTCTGTTCATTAAAAGGTGAACATGCAGTTGGTAAATCAATGATGTTAGGTTGGATTGTAACTACTTTGTTGGTTTTGGGAATATTAGCTTGTTGGAGGAAAGAATTATTTGAAGGTGAGTCAAAAGTCTAAAGTGCTCAGTATTGGAGAGCAGAGATGGAAGGGGGTGTATTTGTAACGGTGTGTAGAAAGGAATATCTTAAAAGGGCGAAAAGGCAACTGGGTCAATCTCGTTCAACCTCACAACATGAGGTGTATATCAGTATGACTAAATTATCTGACATAATACTTTGCATCTTGTAGCCCTCGACAATCTTTCGAAATATCTATCATCACAAGGATATTATGGTTATGCAGTTTTCTTCACTTTAATTTTCATTACAACGATACCACCAATACCATTATATTCAACCCTAATTGTTTTATCTGGATATACGTTTGGTGTTTGGGAAGGTTTCGTTATTAGTTATTCAGCAAGTCTAGTTGGTGCCGTCGTAGTTTTTTTAACAAGTAGATGTTGGCTAAAGGATGTTATTGGTAGATGGTAAGTACCAGTAGGTTGTGGGGCTGTATCAGCCTAATAGTGTACACATACAAAGAAGAGAGGCACGAATAATGACTGGTTTGGCTACTCCTTTTATAGCCTTTCGTGTTCACCGACCTCTTCAACGCTGCTTTCCATTCTATCGACACATCCCCATCTATTGCTGTTAATTCGAATTGCTCCATATCCCTATAACCTACTCAACGTTATATTAGCATCATCACCTACATTATCACTAAGAACATATACAGCATGTACAGCATTAAGTTTATGCAAATTAGTCTTACATACTTGGATAGGAGCTGGTATACATAATTTATCGGAATCATATGGACACTCACACAAACACCCACAATGGAGGCATGGACAAAAAATTGATTTAGGTGAAGACGATCAATGGTTACCTGATGATTCATCAAAATCACATCCACATCCTCATCATTCACATCATCATTATCACTATTCACATCATTCTGATTCTAATTCTAATCAAAGTGATGTAAATTGGAAAAGTAATAATGAATATGGATATAGTGGTGGTGGTGGAGATAATGAAGATATTAAAACATATTCAACATGGTTTGGAATAACATTATGTATATTTTTATTCTTTTATTTAACTTATATAGCTAAAAAAGCAGTTAAAAAAGCTCAAAAAGAAGATGAAGAGAGATTAGTAAGAGAAAGTGAAATGAGTCAAGTTGGTCAAGGTTTATTAGCTATTTCTCCAAGACAAAGTGAAGAAGTATAGAACCTTTTTAGTAAAAGAAAAGTTTTGAGAAAATGACTTTCACAAAATATGTATAGGAAAACAAAGGACATTTTAGTTATTCTGTTTATTTGTTAGTTATATTTGAATTTGATCGAAGAAAGTTGTACTATACAATATTAAATACCCACCATAATCCCTCTAGAGATCATTCAGCTTGATTTATATTACTATTTCTTCATATTGTACATCAAAGGTTTTCTTGTACTATTCGGCAGATCATATCACTGAATACATATACATGTCATCTTATATATGCATAAAAGCAAGCTATGAAAAGCTCTCTCTCCTGGTCATAATAATCTTTTCATATTCATATATAATATATGTTGTTATATACAATCCCACGTGTTTTCATTCGTCCGCCAAAATTTAAAAAAAAAACAATAACCGTAAACCGTAACAACGAAAAGCTTAAAATTAAGTACTTATGACATCTTTTTTTGCTTTTGCTTGAATCTCTCTTGTCTCTCGACATTCTGATTTTAACAACTAACATTCATAGTATCAAGTCAACATCATAGATAGCTACTCAATCTAGCTTATTCCCAGAGGAAAGGAATGGAAACCATATTTGAAGGATATTTCCATTAATAATGCAATGTCATTAACCAGTTCTTCACCTCCTCCTTCATCAATTTCACCTACTAGGAAGCAACAACAGAATATAAATTTACCTTATACACATACAGTACATTCACAATCACAATCACAATTACATCCTAATTCAGGATCAAATTCACCTATTAAGAATGACTCTCCATTATCATCATCATTATCATCGAATAATAGCGGTGGATCATCTTCACCAAAGAAAATTAGATCAAGATCAAATACGTTAAATATGAATTCAACTACTAATAATAATAATAATTCAATTATCAGTCCTGGTATTAATAATGTGAATATTAATGGGTATTTTCCAAATTACAACAATAACAATAAACAACAACAGCAACAACAACAACAAGTAGTAGGTCAACAACAAATGTTATCAAATACTGCTGGTTTAAATACAAGTACAAGATCTGCACCAACTAGTCCTAATGGTAGAATAACCAACCAAGGTTTAACACCTATATCAAATATAAATGGAATACAATTGGATCAATTACAAAATCAATATCAACAACATATTCAACGTCAAGCTTTACTCAGTCAACAACAACAACAACAACAACAACAACAACAACAACAACAACAACAACAACAACAACAACAACAACAACAGCAGCAGCAGCAACAATATAATCATGCTCAACCTCAACAACATCAGTATCAGCTACAGCAACAGCAACAGGGATTACCACAACAGGTTGGATCCATGGGTCCACCTTCAATAATACCTTTGTCCCATAATCAAAATACCAATAGACAATCACACGTACATTCACAATCTATTCCATCAGCATATCCTATACATAATTTACCTCCATCATCATTTCACTCACCTATAAATCAGCAATATATCTCTTCGCATCAACCACAAACTCAACAGCATGTCCAATCCCAGCCGTATAAATCAAATCAACATATCGGACCGTCACGTTCAATAGCAACTCATGTACCTGCCGCTAAAACCATTATAAAAGCTAGACCTAGACAATCGTTCTCATCTTACTCATCTAAACAGAATGCAGAAGATTCGGGAATAGATTCAGATGCTACCGTAACTCCATTTAGAGGTAATACAGACAGTGGAATTAAATATAAAGGTAGTTTAAGTCAACCTGATTTGACTGCTTTAAGATCAAAAAGAGTTGAAGGTTGGACTGAAAATCTTAAAGGGAAAAACGTAGCTACAGCGAATCATCAATCGACCTTATCCACCAAAGGACAAAGTGAAATACCTAGTGTCAGCAGTAATGATATAAGAAGAAGACATTCTTTAAATAGACAAAAAACGCCACCTTCATCAAAATTATCATCATCATCTGATAGTCATGCACAACAGACCAAAGAAGGCTGGTTGCCAGCATCACCAACAAACTCAAGATCAACTTCATCTTTGACATCATTAAGAAAATCTCCAACTGTATCACCTAGTAATTCACAGTTATCCATACCTACAATGTCCCCTATCTCACCAATTTCGAACGTTTCACCATCGAATAGACATATAACACCGATACCCTTATCAACATCGACATCAGCATCATCTTCCTCTGATGAGGAATACGTCTCCTTGATTTCTACTGGACAAATTAATCATAATAGATCATCTAGTATGAATACTCTACCAATGGAGAGAGGAATATCAAGCGAAGATGCAGATGATGATTACGAATCTACATCAAATTCAACCAATTCACCTTCAGGTTCATCAGGTTCATTAACTTTCTCACCGAAAAGAACTAAATCGAAATCGTCATCGAACTCTCAACTAAGAAATAGATTCTTAGCAGATAAGAGAAATTTGAACAATTTATCTAATTCGAGCTCTATATCAACTGGTCTAGGTCTGACATTGAATGATGATGATTTGGACTTACATGCTGAGAATGATAAACAGCCAACGGATTCATCTGAAGTACCTAATACCATGAAGTCCCCTTTGAAGTTCCCATTGAACATATTAGATAAATTAGAAAGATGGTTTCAAAATTCAACATTATTACCATTAAGATTATTAGCTATTATACCTTCTTTATGGGGTATTTGCGTTTTGATTCAAGCTTTTATTACAGGTGGACTGTATGTTGATGTTTGGCCTTGGGGTGTTGATTTAACTAGAGAAGCTTTAGAGAGATTAGTTGCTGGTGAAACCCAAAATCAACCTTTTGGTCAATGGAAAGGAGTTGATAGAGGTGATGCGTTGATTTGTATCGTTTGGGTAAGTGAATAAACATTTGGCAGTTTATGAGACATTGTGTTCATCGAGGGACTTTTAACTGATTGATATGTAATATGGTGTTTGTTTAACCCATTTTAGGCAATATGCACCGCCCATTTTTGTTTCTCTTTAACAACCGGTTTAACACATAGATGGAGATCATATTATTCATTACCTTCAACTATAACACGTTTGGTTTCTTTACAATGTTTATGTTGGCCTGCAACGTATTTGACATTATGGGTTTTAGGTGCAAATAGGTTATTATTATGTTGGGTAGTTATTGGAGTCACGACAGGTTGGTCAAGAACTGTTCAAATGTGGGTTACATCGAATGTTATACCTTCATCTAAACATATCAATCAAGGAATTGTTCAAGCAGTTGATTGTGACGGAAATAATGGTAGAAATGATTCATATGGTAATACTGGAATTGAAGGTAATGGAGATTTAACACCTAATTTAAGACGATTGCCTATACTGATTAATGATGGACCACCTGAAATACCTGAAGGTTTAAGTACTTTTGAATCTTTTAAATGGGGTAGAAAATGGGATTGGAATAATGTAGCTAATCAAGTTGGATGGAAAGTTGGTTTTTTACTTTTAATTACTTGCGCATGGCTATTTTGGGGTATTGAGAAGGGAACGAGAATCAGAATTTGAAAGTATTTAGATATATATACCAATTCCTCTAGGAATTATATATTCTTTGTAGATTACCTAAACTTGATAATTTCATATAATCAAAATTGTTGTAAATATACGGAAACGACAAAATGATGATGATAATGACAATGACAATGACAATGACAATGGCAATGATACTATAATACTAAAATCCATAATTACAAGTACACTTTAACGAAGATGCAACCACCATCTCATTATTACGAATGTTTGGTTGATGGAGCAAACCGATCTCCAAGAGAGCGAGATGACTCACGGTTCAAAAACCATTTATACCATGGATTTATCCATGATTATGCAAAAGTACAAAAGGATGTTGCTGTATCTTCAATCACTATACTACTCGTACTGTACTGTACATACTCTTTGTGTCAGTCAGTATATCTATCTGATTTCTTATCAAATTTGTACTGTACTCAAACGTCATGTCTGCGATTTTTAGCGATGTCCTTTGACGTTCATATAAATGTATCTATGCATTGATGATATCCGTTCATATGGCATTATAAATGTATGCTTGAAATTTTGTTATAAATATCCTCTAAATCTGGGATGGGACCCGCTTAAATAATAATAATGAAGCTTGATTCTCTATCTTCACTAAATTAACTCCATCTCCTGAATGATTTTTTTTTTTTTCCAAAGCCTTTCTAGTCATCTTTTATACCTACATATTTCCTTCTCCAATGTAATAAAGGTTGATGATGATCTTTCAATGTGTTATCGTTATTTTCAGATATTATTGAAGGAATATCTACATCTATAACTCTACATATAAATAATTCACTTCCTTCTCCACTACCACTACCATTACCATTTGTAAGCGTATTACTTGATGTTAATGCTGAACCACATAAATTTTTTAATAAAACACTTCCAACAATTTCACATTTTAATGAACCTAAAGAATTTTTTAATGAAGGTGGATGATTTTCATTTTCATTTTTATTTATCCATGTATTAGGTAAATTGAATATACTTGAATGATTATTTGAAGGTAAAGATAATGAATCTGCTATTGATTCATTTGATTTTGATAATAATGATATTGTTAATGGTGTTGGATGTTGATTAAAAGGTATCGTCGTTGTATCTGCTGAATTTTCTGTGGTAGGTATACTAGATGAAGATGAAGATGTAGGATTTAAAGGATTAGATGTAGTTTGATCAATAAGGGGATTTGGAATTTGTTCAAATAATGATTTTGCCCATTCTGGAGGTTGTTCAGGCATAGGTAATTTTGATAATGGCCATGGTAATTCTGATTTTGGTGGGAGTGTTATTCCTTTTATTGTATTCGGTATTTGTATTTGATCTATATTCGTATTTTGTTTAGTAGTTTTAGATGATGAAGTATATGATGAACTAGGATGATTATGATCAATATGAGTTCTAAATGGTCTCAAACAATCTGCCATTCTTGAAGGTAATCTTAATGAAAATGCAACTAATGGAAAAGGATATAAAGTTAATGAAGTGAATGAGGTCAAAGTTGCACCGTGATATTTCGATTTTCCATATAATGTTGATGTTGAAGGTACCGATGTTACTGCTACAGCTACTGGCTAAAAAAGAAGAACATTCATGATGAGCATTTAAATCAGCATTTATTCATTCTATCCAATTATTTAATTGAGTGATTAGTCCTTTTCAATCATACTGTGAATAAAAGATTCTTGGAAGATTATATAGATTAAAACCCACTTGAGCTACATTCCTCATTACCTCTCTTAACAATATTGAAGGATCATTCACTTTATCTGAAAATGCTTTTCTCATTAATCGTATAGGTGATTGTTTCCATGATCGATTTATTGATCTAGCTGTACTTGTAGTAGTAGTTGCTTTTCTTTTTGCTATTGCTATTGCCAACACCATGTTACTGAAATTTAATGTTGGAAATCGTTTTTGCCTGAGTGCGTTTTTGCCCTTGTCGATTTTTTAAGGGAGTTTGAGTTGGATATTTGCCCAACAGATATATATTTTCTTTTCCGAATGATTGAACTTATCGATGATTTTGAATCTGTTATCGGTCGACGTTATGCAGGCCCAACTCTCCTTATGCGAACTGAACATGAACATGCATAAATCTGAAAATTCAGGTAATCTCGTTGATGTCTCTTAAACTAACTTATCGATTGATCCGTAGGAATTTCCGGGTATACCACGTGAATCCGCGAATGATCGTCACACTATATACTACTATTAAATAGAGGTAGATAACGATAAGTTGATGATCTCGAACGCATATTTGTTGTGTTATCAAGCATATTTATCCCATTCTTATTTTGAAATCTTATAATACTATTAACAAATGGTCAATCTCACTCAAACATTATACCAGCGCCATCGGTAAGATTCAACAAGTTGACCCTAGTCATTGGAAGATTGAATCTCTCACTCAGCTACTCCCTGAAAACAGACTGACATCAAATTGCTACTTTGCGTCCTGGCTTTTCAAGTAATTTATCAAAACATTGATAAGCAGATTCTCATTTTGTCATCTTAAAACAACATCATTCTATTTTCACAAGTATATATAGTATCTTGAGATCGATTACTCGATTACTTTAAAGGAACACCCTCATAACATATATATATATATATATACCAATTGCAAAATGCGTAAAGGTCCAGGTATATCAGCTTTATCTAGACATACAACATATTCAAATCATTATAACAATTTATCAAATTCCATTTCTTCAAAAAATTTAAAAGATTTAACAGAATCATTTGAAAATTTTAAATTTTTATTGATTGAATTTTCAATCAAACATAAAAAAGATATTAGATCAGATCCAGGTTTTAGATTTCAATTTCAAAAATTATGTTCAATTTTAGGTATTGATCCTTTATTATCATCTTCATCGTCTTCTTCAAGTAGTAGTAAAAATGAAGGTGTTGTTGGTGGTGGTGGTGGAATTTGGAATATATTAGGTATAAATGAATTTGAATATGAATTAACTGTTCAATTAGTTGATATTTGCGTTTCAACAAGAAATGTTAATGGTGGTTTAATTTCTTTAGATGATTTAATTAAAAGAATAGAAAGATTAAGAAATCCCCAAATAAGAAATAAAAGTACTTCTCAACAACAACAACAACAACAACAACAGACAACAATAACGATAGAAGATATAAAAAGATGTATAAAAATACTTGAACCTTTAAAAAGTGGATATAAATTAAATAAAATTGGATTAAATTATTATCTAACTAGTATACCAAAAGAATTAAATACAGATCAATCAATTTTATTAAATTTAGCTTCAATTTCAAATGGTAAATTAACTAAAAAATTAATTAGTCAACATATAAAACCAAATTGGTCAAATCAAAGAATAAATTTAAATTTAATTGATTGTTTAATGACTCAAGGTTTAGCTTGGATTGATGAACAATCAATTACAACTAATCAGTATATAGAAAATGATTATACGGATTTGAATAAAGATATTCAAGGTGATATTTGGATTATTGCTGCTACGAATTTTGAAGATTGAAAGAAATTTGTCGATGTGAAATTTGTAATATATAATTCATGGAATGGAATATTGTAGATTAGAAAAGCATAACTATCGCTATTTAGAGTTGTATGAATTACTACATGTAGCATCAAGTAATCGAATAAGAGCCGTTGATAATGAGATAGCGGTATATAAAAGAAGGCTAACCGTCTATCCAAAGTATATAATAAATCTGAAGATACTTTGTATCCTTTATCAACAGGCCAAGACCAATAGCTTTGACTTAAACCGTGACGACTAAGTCTAAGTTCTGTTGCCAAATGGTCGGCTGGTGTCCGGCGAATGGAGATTACGGAGAGTGCGAGAGATGAAGTAGATGGTTTAATTATCATGATTTTAGATATGATTAAGCAAAAATGTGTATTTCAGACGTCAGCGTCAGTTGATTCCACAAGTAATGAGAAGTCTTTGATTGATTATGCGACAGCGATTTTTCATATAATCAATCACACTCACATTTGCAAATAGTGGTAATCCAAGCATGGCACAACCTATCAGACTAACTTTTAAAGCCGCAATTGTGATGTATCTCCAAAATGGGTCTGTTTCGGGCTTCACGCTCAAATCGGCTTGGATTAATACGTGAATAGAGGCAACGGAAATAGCCAAAAAAGCGATTCGCAAAATAGCAGTGGCGAATGGTGAAGAGTCACTGATCGTATGTATATTTTTTGGATCATCAGATAGTGTTCAATACGTTGAGATTCAGCATGACCGAATAGCCATACCCGTATAATTTGAGTAACTTACGGAAAGCCCAGTGATGACGATATAGCTACCTGTGCGATTACAACAATGAATGATAAAATACATGCTGTCTAAACAGAAGAATGACAGATCGTGTCAGCTGCTTCCCTTAATGAAACAGTTTCGAGTCATATAATGAAGAACTCACCAATCCCCATCGCAGCCTCGACGGGAAGACATATCGTTCGTATATCGTTTGCTTTGTAATCTGCACGATTATCACCGTTAATTTGAATTTGAGGAAACCTATTCTCCAAAGGCATTTCAGGTGTTACACCATCTTCATGACGCTCGGAGCTTGAAATTTCAGGATCAGACATTATGAATCTTTGTTTCACAATGAGACGAAATGCATCTTTGGAAGTTAAAGATTTAACTGAAGATGAGATATTTGATTGACGACCAAGCGGTTACAGTGTTGAAGACTGTTGTAAGCTGCTTTGAGTAAGCTACGTACTGCACATAAGATTCGCAATCCCATGTAACGTGTCGTTTTAACATGAAACCGGATCAATACGCTGCTCTGATGTCACAAATTGATCTATACCAAATACAAATAGATCAAGTAATTTACGATATGATACTGATATACATAGAGATGGAATGATATGTATAATACGGATTACAATCTATGTCCTCGATGCTGCTTCACGGACCGGTGCTGCGAAAATAGAATGAATGGGAATTAGCAGCTGGGATTGTACATTTAGCGGTAAGGGTGCGCGGCGAGGAGCGGGTGTAAGCAGGGGAGGTGAGCGGAGAGGAGGTAAGCAAGGGGTAGGGGAGGGGTAGGGGAGGGGAGGTAGGCAAGAAGTAGGGGAGGAGATGCAGAGGAGGGGAGATGGACGATGGACGATGGACGAAAGAGGAAGGAGAACAATGCAGGGAAGAAGGGCGGATGGAGGGAAGGAGGCATCGGGAGCTTCAGGGAGACGTTGTTGAAGATTGACAGAGGGAAGGAAGCAAGAGAAAGTGCTTCAAACACTCACCGAAATAAGGATGTTCTTGACTTTCTTGTGCCGTTAATCTTTCTTGATGATCATATCTTAATAATTTATCTAAGAAATCAATGGCTTCATTTGATATATATCGTTGATTTTCTGATGTTATGAATCTTGACCAAGGTTTACGTGGATATCGACCAAGTATATCATCGAATTGTGCATCTAAATCAATTTCATACCGTTCGAGGCTAACACAGAATTAAAGGTTAATAGGCTATCATGTAATCCGGCACATCTCGTGATATCTACTTGGAGATGACTTACTATATAAACAATTCGTCTGTACCTAATACCTTTGTTATTTTTACCAACTGATCTGCGTTATCATGACCATGGAAAAATGGTTCTTTTCGGAAGATCTATGATGGTATCGTTAATATAGCCATAAAACTTCCCGCCCTTCAATATAGAAAGATCCTCTGAAGTTTCTCTGCTTGCACAATTATTGAGAGATCACTAACCATACTAGCAAACATACAGCCCAAACTCCACATATCTAAACTATAATCGTACTCCTGGAAATCTACTAATAATTCCGGACCTTTGAAATATCTAGATGCTACTCTAACGTTATATTCTGTTCCTGGATGATAGAATTCTGCTAAACCCCAATCGATTAGACGAAGCTGTCAAAGTAGAATGACGATCTTAGTATACTATATTTCAATAACGAGTATTTCGTGATACGATTTACGAGCGAGAAGATATTCTATAGAATGAATAGACTCACTGTTCTCTTTTCATGATCAATCATAACGTTATGTGGCTTAACATCTCTATGCATTATACCTTTTGAATGACAGAAATCTAAAGCTTTAAGTAATTCGAACATGTAGAATCGTACATCGAAGTCGGTGAATTTGGGATAGAGGGTTTTGAATTCAACGTTCTGTGATATCGATGTAAACAGTGTCAGTGAGCTTGGAATTACGATGTTTTGTGCACTGTCATTATATCCTCTGGCAAATGAATGAATCCATCTCTAAAACCACAATGATTTCATCCTGTGTTGATAAATCCTTACGTCTCAACCTATTTTTCACATTCTTACCCTATTTTCCACTCCCTTCGCATTAATCTTGAAAAATGACTGTATTGGCGGTAGGATTTAAGAGATAAACTCACATTAACATATTCAGTAACTATACTAGGTGTTTTACTTTGATTATCTCTAACAACATCTAATAAACCAACAACATTTGGACCACCAGCTAAATTTTGTAAAATTTTAATTTCTCTCTTGATTTTCTTTTTTTTAACTGGTTTTAGAACTTTTACAATACATTTTGAATTTGTAGGTAAATGAATTGATTCAAAAACTTCAGAATATTTTCCTCTACCTACTTTACGAACTATTTCGTAGTTATCTTGAATACCCCATTGTACTACTAGGTTATCTACATAAAGTCATACAAAAAACAGATATTAGCTTGATTTCCTATATTGAACTCGAAAGGCGCAGAGGAAAAAGGAACATAAACACCCCTTTATATCAGGAGTTAGAAGTAGTTGTGAAAGAAAAGGAAATGTGGCAATAAGAAGAGCCAATAATGAACAGAAGATGGATTTCACAATAATCATCTGCATAATATGGCACATAACCTCCCAAGAACCAGAGTATCTTGAAAGGGGGTTTTAACAATCTCGTAATTTGAAGGAGGAAGAAGACAATTAATAGACTTGTAAATGGTAAACACTCACCATAATCCCACCATGATCTTCCTAATTTCTCATTAACATTTGCATAAACTCGAGCCTATTTGTTGTAATGAGGAAGTGACGAGAGATGAGGTGTATAAGGAACGTATTGCGTTATTGTAATTGACAGGTATAAGGATTCAATTATTTGACGATAAGGAAGAAAGGTAAATAGATTAGGTAAAAGGTCAGTATTATAAGATCCTCTTTGAGATATACTACAATCTAAGTCACTTCTAAGAGGAAACGAGTAACATACCACACTTCTACCCGCTGCCATATCGTCTGTACCCTAATTCTGTGACTTGAGGAAAGGTAAGAAGAGATTGAGATTTTGGTATGCTAAGCTCTTTCCAAAGAGCTGTTTTGAATAGCCTCCTTTTGTCTGTCCGTCAAAGATGGAGAAGCTAGAGATGTATACGATATAGAGTAGTTGTGATCAAAGAGTTACTCAATATTATTATTATTGTTTTCCATGTGAACATACATGATGTATCCAGTAGCTCAACGCCGAGCTCAACATAGCAATACAACAAAATCCTTAGAATATAATCAGTGAATTATATTTATTAGTTAAACGCGTGGCACGTGGCATATCACATACAGTCATAGTCTTACTTTATTCCCGATAACATAATAAATGTGGCAGTTGGACTTTGTATCCAGACAGGTGGAGGTAGTCCACTTTGAATAACAAGTAGTATATCGATCTGTATATCTGTATCGTAAATGTCGTCATGATATTCGAAGATTTACTCCGATCTAGAGCAAACTAAGACATACGATATGCGACTGGTTTTTGTATTGATGTTTATGTTTTGGGTTTCGTATCTACCCCGCTCAAAGGTAAGGTTAAGGGAAGTAAAAGGATAATCTTGACTCCAGGAGTAGATGGATCTTAAAAATGATCAATTCAATCTGATTACGAGTTGAATAGCTAAAGATCAGATCAGATCAGATTTATGATCAGAGGAAAGGGATCGTCATCATGTATCGTCACTTTGCCTGACTATGATGGGACCTACATTTTATGGGATGTATATATATATAGATAGATAAACACCTATTTTATCTTGGTCCTTTATTTTCTTTCTACATAGTTATCTACATAAGGATTCAAATGTCATTAATTAGACCTTTAGTATTAAGATCAACTCAATCAATTTTAAGACAATCAACTAAATCATTAATTCGTAAACCATTATTATCATCATCATCAATAATATCTATTAGATCATTAAGTAATACAACATTTAACAAAATGGTTGCACCCGCAGGATTATTTTCAAATCGATATGAAGTTAAAGATATGCCTGATTTAAGTGGGAAAGTAGCTGTAGTTACAGGTGGAAGTAGAGGTATTGGTGAAGCTTTAGTTGGTGATTTAGTTCAAAAAGGATGTAAAGTACATATATTATCTTCAACAAAAGAACATGCTGAAGAAGCTATTCAACATATTAGTGAACATACACCTGAAGTTAAAACTAAAAATTTAATTGAATATCATATAGTTGATTTAGGTACTCTGTCACAAACTAAAGAAACTGTTGAGAAACTAGCAAATGAATTAGATAGATTAGATTTATTATTTTTAATTGCTGGTATTGGTGTAGCACCATTTGGATTAACAAATGATCAAATTGGAAATCATTTTCAAGTTAATAATTTATCACAAGTTTTAATAACAGATTTATTTTTAGATTTATTAATTAAAACTTCAAAATCAAAACAAAATACAAAAGATGAATTAGAAAAGTTTTCAACAAGAATCGTCTCTGAATCAAGTGAATTACATAGAACAACTAATACAGATATAAAATGTGATGATTTACAAGAATTTAATCATGAAAAAGATGCTTTAATGTTATACGGTAGATCAAAGTTAATGAAGTGAGTTTTGTATCTACTATTACTCAGAGATATACCGTATTGAATTGCAACTAAATCAACAAATTTGATTCTGATCTTTCGTTAGCATCTGGTTTATAAGAGAATTAGCCAATAGACATTTACCTTCTTTAACATCTGATTCACCTATATTAGCAGCTTCAGTACATCCAGGTGGAGTAGCTACAGAACAAGAAAAAGGTGCTGCACAAGCATATCCTATATTAGGTACAGCTTTAGAAGCTGCATCCAAAGTATTATTCATGTCAAGAGAACAAGGTGCAGAATCTGCTTTATGGGCAGGTGTAGGTCAAAGTTTTGTTGAAAGAAGAGGTGAATGTCAAGGTAAATATTTTACTGAAGCAGATGGTAAAATTGATACTGAATCAAATCAAGCAAAAGATCAATATTTATCTTCAAAATTTTGGGATTTATCTAAAAAAGTTTTAAAAGATAAAATTGGTTATGAATTGAAACATTAAAAAAGAGGAGGCGTTAAGGTTAATTGCTATGTAATGTAATGTAATGTAAATTCTTATTTGTAGTCTTGTAGCTAAAACAACGCTGTTTTACCAAGCTTGCTAAAATTATGTACAAATACCTTCACAGACAGATGAGTGAATTGGAGAGATAACGACAAGAATTTACTATAATATTCTATGTATCAATAATGCATTCTTATGATATTTGTAATTGGCTTCGTATAAATTTTCATTTATCGAAACAAAACAAATCTCATCTTCGATCCTCAATCAACCACACCAACAGAACATAAAGAAGAAATGCTTGCTCATCAAATATAGAATGTTATGAGGATTTGCAGCATAACAATATTGATGCTTTATACATATATGGTAATTACAAAATGCTAAAATTGAATTAGTTGATATATTAGATCTATTATATGGCTAGGTGTATGTAGCTTCTGCTATTCGCGAATGTCCTGAAAAAGAGTCACGGCGTCTCGTGTATGGTACTCTATCAAACATCTAATCGAAAAGTACTATTGCGTGATGGTAATATAAATCACACACGTTTTAATCGCAAAGTGTTAATCTGCCAACTGTTACCAACGACTTATGTCTATCAGGATCGATCTATTGATCAGGATTTCTAGTTCGAAGTTGATCATATCTCGGAGGAAGATCACTAAGTGATACATAAATCATATTGAAATCAGTATATCGTTATTGTAATATTTGATCATGAAGCGAGAAATATCACACTTACACAACTTCCCCAGCATCTTCATGTTGAACGAATCTAGTTTCATTATTTTGATTTGAAGTAGACGTGTTTCCATTTGATCCTGTTCCTGGTATGACACTATTGTTCATTTGTTGAGTTGAAGAGGTTTTCCTAATACTACTCATTCTACCAGGTGTTGAATGACCGATTGTAGCAAATTCAGAATTTTCAGTTTCCGCTACACCTTCACTTCCAGCTACTGTTGGTCTTCCTTGTGATTGTGTTTGTTGCGTGGTAGGTTGTGTAGTAGAATTGAATGTTGAACTACTTAATCTATTTTGATTTGTATTTGGTGTACCATTTGGTAAACCTAAAGAAGAATTTCTATTATGTGATGCTTTCTCTGAAGCTAAAGCTAACATTTCAGGTGTATTTTGATTTGAAGGTTGTATATTAGAAAAACCATTATTAGTTGTATGATTTCCTGGTGTTTCAGGTGGTGATGGATATCTAAATGGTGAAGGTTCATAAACATCACCATTCATTTCAATTTGTCTTTCTGGAGTATTCAATCCACTATTTTCATCAATACCACCTTCTTCGGCTAAATCAATTTGATTGGATCTTCTATTATTTTTCTCTCCACTAGTTCTACCACCACCGACTCCATACGATTTCAATCCACCACCTCCTCTTCCAGATTCAGACCTATCGTTCCTTCTTGCCTTTCTCTTTACGCAGAAGAATAACAATATAGCTAATAAAACTAAAAATGCTACACCTCCTACAGTACCTCCAACGATAGCACCTGTATGACTTGTTGAACCACTGCCACTAGAACCACCTTGAGAAGAGCCTCCAACGCCTGAAACTGATGATGTTGGAGCTGATGCAGATGTCGCGTAAGTCATGGAATCTCCACTTGCTGTTGTAGGTGATGAACTTGTTATACAATTTGTGTTACCACCACCTTGAACTCGATATAGAGGGGTCGATCCGCCTGTTTGGTATTGTCCAGCATCACTCATGAATAAGAGGTATTGAGTGTTTTCTCTGATATCCACTGTCCAGTCGTATGTAGTTGAGGACTGATCTATAGGGATCTGAAAAGCCGAACCGTGGGGTATAAGTCCGTATAGGTTGACTGGTTGTGTGACATTTGATAACCAGGTTACTGACATCGTGGAGCACGAGGAAGGGTTGGAATCGGGAGAAACAGCAAAAGTGAAATCGTAGTTGAGTGAACTGAAGGCGAACAAGTTTGGTCAGTGAGTCTTATTGCGTCAACATAAAAGGCGAGTGATCTCAAATAGAAGTATCTATTGCTTACCTCGGCACACAAGAACTATCATCTGAACTGCCAACGGCTATCGTTCAAAATTCATTCATTAGCTTCTGTTTACAGCGCTACAACCTACTGTCATTGGTCATCACTTACTCAATACACTTGTAGTTCCACCTGCCCCGAATCCAGTTGAATCACTCATAGTCACCAAAAAGTCTAAGCCAGCAGGTTGTTCAAGCTTGAAATTGTACTCATTTTGGCCAGCTGGAATTGTTATATTCTGTATATGACCTCCTGAGACTGTGATCGTCTATTGTGATATAAAATCATAAAATTAATCTTTGGAACGCTGAGTACAATTATTCTGGCGCCAGCAGAGGGATTGACAGTAGTATCGTAAGAGGGGAGTGATTCCAGATCAAAAGCAGGAAACTCACTGGAACCAAAACGAGATGATAAGGACCTGTTCCTCCTGACCTGTAATTGCGACAAGAAATCAGTAAGATCAGCAAGGTGGAACTTAACTTTCGAAAATGAAGAAATCAACTGACCATTGTACAGTGAAATTCTGACATTGTACAGGTGTATTGGTACTAAAGGTAAATGCAAGTGAAGAAGGAAGGAATAATAAGAAAGAAATCAAGTTGATGAGAGAACAAAACGTAGTGGAGAACCTGTGTCATCGAAGGAAAATAGTTGCATCAATCAATAAGTTGCAATCGCCAAGTTCATTTACAAGTTATATTGACTCACCTCATTTTGCTCGTTTCAGTGGATCTAGATAGGAAAGATATTCTACCCAATTTGTCGAGAATGTAAGGACGACCAAGACGGTTTTATCGAACTGTGTTGTAATGCTTTTGTCAAGTTGAAGAGATTGGAGTATACGACCTCCTCAAGGGAGTTATCGTGAAAAGTGGTCCAAGCTCAAGACTAATTTTTTTTCCTCTCAACTTTTTTCCCTTTCCCTTGTCGTAAAATCGGAATTAAACCAAAATACTTCAGTTCCCTTCTTCTGATTGATTATCTCTCTGTTTAGGAAAAAAAACAAGACTATTATGATATGAGTTTGATACCTTTTTAGAAGTCGTAAGATCTCTGATTTTCAAGGATTGGGGTATTTTCGAGTGAAACTTGAGAAGGACCAAGTGAGATTTACCGAATAAGGTGAGAAAAGAGAAATGAGAAATTCCAATAACGACTGAGATTATCTCACGTTGACGTTTGATTGACTCAACAATGACCCGAATTTTAATTCTAATTCTAATTGGAATAAAATTGGAAACACGGTTTGATCCTGATCTTGATCCTAATGTTAGTGTTGTTTGGTCAAAGTGATTGATTAATGCACAGCTTGTATGTTGTATGTCGTCGAATCTCAAAAACAGATAAATCGGGATATGGTGAACAAGTGAAACAAATGATAAGAGAATGTATTCTACTTCATCTTGTCCATTGATGTGTAAGGATGGGAATCAATAATATTGTGGTGTGCGTACAAGTTCCAATTGCTATTTGCTTTCCTCATCAAATCATACATATAAAAATGTCATGGCGTTATATTCATCAAACATCGCCGCCCTTTTTTTTCGTTATATTCAAATACGGTAAGGTCAAACAAACATGACGTCGGTTTTTGGGGATCCTTTGGTTAAATATTTCCTTCTTGCATCATGTAAAATATCATAACACGTTATCTTCAGATCCAGGATAGAAGGTACTGATATTAGTATTAGTGAGAGGTTACACCTGGACACATGTTACTTACTGTACAGGAGCTAAAGAAGCCAAAGGAAGAAAGGGTGAGACGATAACATGTAATAACTGTAACCTTATGGTATATCTTTGTAACTGATTCATGAATTCCCATTTTCTTCGTCATTTTTCTTCTATAGGAAACCGGCTTTTCGGTACTTTACACTCCGACGGGAATCACTAGTAAGAGTCAAAAGGCGGATGACATCATGGTTAACAAGCTTACCGTACTTCTTTGCGCTTCATCCCTTCTTTTCCCCTTGTTTTTCACCAGAGGAGAACCTAGTGGAGTAAAAGAAGATCTATACGTTCCCGACTTCATAAGAAATCGCAGTAGAAGGTTACACGCTACAAATGTACTAAATTCTAACCCCCCTTGCCGAGAATGACGGATGGGAATCAGATTGGCAGGCAAAGAGAAAGATACCTTCCCTAAGTTGAATCAGCTGGTATCGTAAATCCATCTAATTATGAAACACCGGGAATACTCAATACAAAAAGACGGTAAAACAGGCACGACCTCTTCCGGTTTTACGTTGAGAACAGTTTTTATGTTGGAGATTGACGGGAGTTGTGGTAAGTTTACTCAGAGCTCAAAGCTTATAGTAATAAACCTTTGAAAGCGACAGCTTGAGTTCATTATATGTAGTAGATATGCCCTTTTATCAGACGTTAAGAGAATGAATAAGGTGTATTTCTAAGTAAACGTTGAGGATCATCTTAGCACTAGATGATAAACATCGAAAATGCAGTATGGATCAAACAACGCAAGCAGCCAAGCCAGTGACAAATTCCCACAACTGACTGGAAGTTCAGCTAATTTAACAAGTAGGAAACGTTGTGCCAATGTTTGTGCGGTGAGCATCGCAGTTATCCAAAACATGGAGCTGTACATTACATCCAGAAGACGATCCCGTTATCGTGTTATTGCGGCTTAACCAAACAAGAAAGTGAGTTTTTCTACTTAGTATAGATAGTTTACCACAGAAACATAATCTTGGAAAGCAAGTTGACTTTTTCCATTCCCTTTATTCTTACATTTCGCTTATCATAATGCTGTTCTATACCTTCGTATCGACCCAATCGAAGGGAAAATACTGCAGACCGGTTCACTGACATCGCTACAACCTTTATATAGATATTCCCCCCACTTTTGCGATGCCTAGTCATCTCCGAAGCTGTGTGATCGTTCATTTAGCCATAAATAACCTTATCGCAATTAATGAATCCCTTTTCACCTCTTTGGAACTCTCACAGTTTCCCATTATAACGCAATCACCATGTCTGGAGATCCTACCATACCACGTACGTTATCTGTCCAGACTTCGGAATGGTGAATGAAGGTTGAGAAATGCTGTGTTGATCGATCCATTTTAATGTTGTATTTCCCACCAGTGGTAGGACCCACAAAATTCTTAATTACGAATCGAAATATTGGGTCACCCAGTACGATCAATATAACCATAACATACCCATCTAATTCAGACGCACCAACTGATGAATTCCTACGAAACCGAATCGGGAAAACACAAGAAATATGGCCGTTATTGAAATGCGATATCATTGATCAAAGGACAACAACTCCAAAAATACATTGTCGATCAAATCCATGGACTTCTACTCAAATTCTATCTGAACATACATATACTCGAAAATCTGATCAAAGTGAAGATCAAATCTTGAATGAAATATACGAAAAAGCTTTAAGATCATTTCAATTAGATATTGATTATTCAGATAAACCATTATGGGGTATTAAGATTTATAGATCAGATACTTCTGAAGCAGACGGTCAAACATATATATGTTTATTAATTGATCATGCTATAATAGATGGTAGAGGTGCAGTCAAATTAGCTTCTGCACTAATATGCGATGAAGAAGAATTTTCTAAGTTACCTAGAGAAACAATTGAATTTTATCAAACTCGACCTAAACAATATCCAATCAGACCACCTATATGGTTTTTAATTAAAACGATATTTAGTTTAGCTATATTACCTAATTTACCAAGTTGGTTATCTAGTTGGTTTGGATATAAAACTATATGGCCTGATGAGCTACGAAAAAAACCTATCGAAGCTGAAAAATGGAAATCATCAATATTTTCATTAGATAGAGAAACAATGCAATCTTTAAAGCAAATCGGAAAACAGAATGGGATCAATACGCTGAATCCACTTTTATATGCTATCTTTTGCGTAGCACATTGGATAACATTCAAATCACCTTTAAATGTAAATTCATTCACGGTAAAAGATTTACGAAATAAAACAGATCCTTATTGTTTATTTGGTAGAGCATGCGTGATAACTCATCAACATAGTTATAATGATAAAACGAGTATATGGGAATTAGCCAAGGAGTACTCTAAAGTGTGTTTAGATGAAAATAGAATTCAAGATGGTATAAATCTATTAAGAATGATTGATTTGGATAAAAATGAGATGCTTGATACTGGTCCTACCATTATATCTTCTTCGTCTTTATCTTCAGACTTGAAATCACCAAAACATGAAGAATTTCCAAAAGGAGATAAAACTCCAAAAACGAAATTAGAATTTAAAGCAACTGAAAAGATCAATTCATTGAAAACTGATAATTTGATTAGTGGAATTTGGTCAAATATAGGTTATTTCCGTTTACCCGATAAAAAATGTAATGATATGATATTTGGTGTAAGTGGAAATCAAACTTCAACGCCATATAATATTTGTTTGATTGGACATGAAAATGGTATTAGAATTCAAAATACTTGGTTAGAAGATGTTGTTATGGATGAAAAAGAAGTTAAAAGTATAGAAATTACAATGAAGTTGGTTATCGATAGATTGTTAGATGGGAATAAGGATAATACTTTCGAATCTTTGGGAGGTAGTTTGTGAATCAAACCCAAGAATTGAACTGAATGTTTATACATTATAGCATATGATGATACTGTGCTACCAAAAGATAATTCTAGGTTGCATGGCCTAACCTCCCGAACAGATTATATCGAGTGTTCAGCATAAGTGTATGAGTTGATCTGTTTGACGCTTATATTGACGCTCTGAATGGGAAGAGGTCCTTTCGCGGGTTGTGGGTTCGCGAAGCACTATTGCAAAGTTACGATCAAAACCTCGTTTGAGTTGACAGTACCTTGGTATGCAAATCCTGGCCTTACACATCCTCATCGGTCACACTCATTGTTAACTCATGTGAATCAGAGTTCTTTTAGTTGCTTACTACTGTTTGGTTCTTACATTTCAGTTACTGTATATTATCTGATCATACAATTACAAGCCGACTCGCAATTTGACATTTCTTCTCCAAGTAAATCACATTATTATGCTCGCTTCACTCTTATCATTTATATCACTTTCAGTATGGAATTGGTCATCACTAATCAATCCATTCGGTACACATACATTGAGTGATCGATCAATTGTAAATTTAAATTGGGACATCGTACCCAGCTATGCAACAGATTTCTTTGAACATCTTCCAGATCAATTCATAGGTAATATAGCAGCATTAAATCATACACTTACACCTCAAATCGTCAAAGAACATTTCATTCAAGATGAAATCAAAGATATTGAAACTGTTTTAGTATATATTAATTGGGAAGATTTACCTGAAAATACAATAAATTGGATAAAAGAACATTCTCAAGAAACTGCTTTTATAACTTTAGATATTGGCTTGTTTATTGCTCCTTGGTTATTGACAGATCCGCTATTAGCAGTTTTAGGTTTTAGAAGAATTGGTCCAGTTGCCGGTAAGTCGCTTCATGATATGATAGCACTACTATTTGCTAATTTCTCAAGACACTATATTCATGTATGTACTCTACTCTTAGGGTCAGCAGCAGCGATAGCAGAAAGAGCAATAGGTAAATCAGAAGCTAGAGGATTTTTCGCACAATTACAATCAGCTGGTATGAGAGGATATGGTAAAGGACTATTCGAAGGTATAGCTAGAAGCGGTATAGCACTGAAAAATCTGATTAAATGGATATGGGGAAGTAAAGGTCAACGTAAAGAATCTTCAGCTGCGACATTTGTAGCCAACGCGCTGTAGATGAAAATTTCATTTTTAAAATGGCCAATGATTCTCGATTAGAACTGACATAATTTATATATCGTTGAGTAATCCTAATCCAATTTATTCTGCCACACCTTGTAACACAGTATTTTCATATGTAGATGTGAACACGATGAGAATCATGTCACTTAGCGATTAACTGTCAAGCGGCAAATAGCCTCAAAGATCATCATACACACCAATTTACGCTTGTATACCTCCACACAAATACCGCATTTCTTCCAGAGAATTTCATTCTTCGTCCTCCCATTTTGTACTGTGTTATTTCCTTATCACTAAATTTGACTGCTTCATTAATACTGTAATTATGGTAGATCCTACCTTGCGCCAATCACTTCAGAATTGAAAAGACAACTTTTAGTGCCACATCTATTAACGGTTACTGACCTTTAAACTTGTTGCGTCACGCTTGGACATCATCTTCCACGTGTTGGTTCAACCTGAATCCTTCGCGTCTGTCCATTCTTTTTGTATTGAATTTCCAGACAACATCAATCATCCTGATATAGCTATCCTGATATATCCAAGAGCTATATATCAAGCTCTGCGTTGATATCGCATATCCAAAATGCGTCCTGTAGCTTGTCTCCTCTTGCTATTGACTTTTGCGATCACTGTCTTAGCGTAAGTTGCTTGTTTCTCTAAATGATCTTCGCAGTATGACTGCTGAATTGATACTTGCTCGAATTACAGATGGTCAAAAGAGGATTATGAGATTTTCGATTTAGTCAGTGCACTGGAAGCTGCAGAAGGTGAGCTTCGTCATCATTGTTCACTATGTCAAATTGAATTGAAACTTGCTGACAATCCATACGGATGATTTTTTGTAGGTAAAGGAATAGATTTCTATAAACATGTTGGAGTTGAATCTTCTGCTACAACAGCAGAGATCAATAAAGCTTACCGAAAGAAATCGTTAGAGTTACAGTATGTTATCTTAAAATTGTTTCCACAAGGAACAGTATCATAAGTTTTTGAGACAACACGGAAATCATGGAAAGACTGATATAGATAATTGAAAAATAGTCCGGATAAAAATCCAGGTGTAAAGAATATACAAGAAAGATTCGCTAGATTAGGTGTTATTGCTCAAATACTTAGATCACCTGAAAGAAGAGAAAGATACAATGTGAGTTTGACAACTGTTTTTCATGTACATCTCGGAACGTCAAGTACAAGAGAAGATGATCAAACTGACTTGAATGCCATGCCATTCTTTTAATATAGTTCTTCTATAAAAACGGTGTACCTAAATGGAGAGGAACAGGATACTACTATTCTCGATATCGACCAACTTTATCACATACAATAATTTTCCTTATTGTTTTAACTTCAGCATTGCATTACCTTATTTTAAATTTAAATTTCAGAAAACATCAGAGGAGAATCGATTATTTCCAAAATGCTGCAAGAAGTTCTGCTGGTGTTTTAACCCCAACCAATCCAAACCAAATAGGTAATGAAAAGGCTCCTATCGTACCTGTACAAGGTAGAAGGAGAAAAGTTAGAGTACCAATGGTTGAAGGTGATAATCAAGGTGGTACTTTGGAATTGGTTGTTGTTGGAAACGACGTCTTTATCGTGAGTAGCCCTCTTGTCCTTGGGGATTTCCTACCATCTGTTTTCGCTGGTCGCTGAGGGTCCAGCAATCTACAAAACATCCCGAACTCTCGCTAATTTTTTCAATATCCTCATAGCCTCATGGAGACGGCACTCTTGAACCTATCGCTGGACTAGCTCATTCACCCTCGATAACTCAAACATGGTTCATTTCCCTTTTCTCTGGTTTATACTATAAGGTTATAGAAAAACTCCCTCCATCCATTCAAGAATCTATACCTCCTTTCTTACGAAATCAACATGAATCAGTTCAATCTGATTTAATATTAGACGAAGAAGAGGAAGAAAGAGGCGAAGGTGACAATTCAGCTATCGATGCTCCTACACCAACAAATAGAGCAGCTAGAAGAGCACAAGCTCAAGGTAAAAAATTGAAAACTGTTAGTAATACTAATACACCAAAAGATTCACCTGCTACCACTGAACTCGAATCAGGTGGTGATGATGAAGTTGTAGATAGTGAAGCGGGTAATAGAACGCAAAAGAAAAGATTGGCTGGTGGAAAAGCTGGTGCAGCTAGAAGAAGAAAGATGGCTATGAAAAAGTAAATAAGATAACCAATGAGTAAAATCGAAAGTTTGCATAGAATTAGATATTTACACCCGCAAAAAATGCATAACGTACTGTGAATAACTTTTCGATCTTGAGTATGTCACTTTCTATGCCACCAAAAAGGTATAATGACATGTCTCACTAAAAAACGTTTGGGATATGGTGTTAAGCTCTTATAGATTTGGTGGATTGATACCGAGTAGGTAGGTATTCGAAGTCAAAATTAATTCAACAATGTGAACCAGACAGACGCCTATTTGACTGTACTACTCAACTGCCAATCCCCTTGCCAGATTACTCGTTCTGCGTGGGACGGCGCTCCTTGAACTGAGGTGAACCCCAATCGACCGATCAGCAGATCATACCAGATGATCGCAAATATGTAAATCAATGGAAACACCAACACTTTGACCATTGATACGATCTTTAAGCGCCAAAAATTATTAGCGAGAAGCACAGTGAACCAGCTCTACTTTGTAAACACTCTATCCGGCGGCCGGGATAATGGTTTCAAAGGTCCAACAACTCAATAATATGGTAATTGTGCAATGATGATCAGATTTTATTACGAAGTATGCTGTAATATTAAGCCGCTCCACGTTTGGCATTCTCGTCACAGCGGATCTTGAACTGATTTAAAGTTATGTAGTGAAAAGCCTTTGTGTCCAAAATTCTTGACTTCGAATGATAATCTTCGAAAAACGATGATTGGATACATCCAAGCTCTCTAGTCGATAGCTACTTACAGAATCGAAGGAAGATGACTTACAATCAAGTATATGACTAACATAGGTTGCGATTACTATCAAACTATTAGATCAAACGTAAACATTGCATAACTGTGATTTCATGTTTTCTTGGATATACAATTGATCTACCGTGTAGCTTGTATCGGCATTTTCAAACATAGTCTAACGGCCGAAGATCTTGTTTGATCGACAAGCACATGAATCCGCATAGTACGTCCGACCGACTCCAAGCAAATACAGTATGGATGGGATCCTTCGAATGTTGGAGCTTAACATAAGAGGCGTTCAATCGTGGCGTTTTCAAGGTACAGTGTGTAAACCTTCTGAAGCGGCGTTGAAGACAAGACTGATTGACCTTCATAACATTTTGCATTATCACTTTGATTGTCTGGCATGAACGAATGGCGTATGAGCTATTACAACAAGATTGATAATCTCCTTATTCCACTGTTACAAAGGTTATAACTGAAGACATACTGTAGGTAGCCACTGTATAATCGATGCTGTCTAAGCGAGGTCATTGTATAGTCGGGAAGAGCGGGATCATGAGGTCATGCCTATACATTAAAACTGTAGTTTGGGAAAATCTCGGGTTGTCATATCTGATCATCCCAAATCAGGTCAAAGACAATTTGAAACGTGCAAATTCTTAGGAAGATGCCGTTTGTTTTGTGATTATATGATCGCCAAAAAATGACATACTCCTCATTTTTGTGGCCTTTCGTAGTCTGTAACTGCGCTTGGAATTTCATGGGATCTTCGAAAGGATCTCTTGCGTACTACACGGCGCGGATTTAGCATTCCAGAAGATCCCCAAATTCTGAAAGGCCAAATAAAAACAGTAAGAAAGATCGTCCGTCATCTTCTCGTGATTTTGTTTTCCTTTGAAATAAAATTACGACTCCCGCTGTATTGCGCTAATAGCGGTTGGCAGAACTTTGAATGTGTGCTATTTCGATCATCACAATAGTGTGAACAATCGATACCTGACAGAATAGACAATGACCGAGTGCCAAGGTGAACCCACTTCTGCTTCAGAGAGTGCCGCATGGAATGTCCTTGAAATCGGTCAATTATGAACGCCAAGAAACCAAGTTTCTTGCGGTGCTGTGTATGCAGGTAATAAATACCTGTTGGGAACGTTCAACTCTGGTACAAGTAAAAGGTATTCATCCCACTGTGGACCTTGTACCTCGGACCTTTCTAGCACATGCATGATCTGGTATGTACTGGAAATTTGTAATACCAAAAAAGCGTGTCACAGCACTCGCACGCTCTTGTGAGAAGTAGACAAGTAGACAAGTAGACAAGTAGACAAGAAGAATGACGCCAATCTATACTTTTGTGTAAAGATTCCTGAACATGAGGCGTTTTAAGGGTTTTCCTCATATGTTCCTCTTTTATGGAGAAAAGGAATAACTGACTAATTAAGTTAAATTTGTAAAACCCCCCGATCATAATCAACAAAGAAAGAACATTCCTTTTTTTTTCGACTTGAGTGGATGCATACCTTACTACTACTGGCTCGGTTGAAAGAGGAGAGGACATGATGACGGGAAAAACGGAGGCAAAAGGAAAAAAGGAATATTTGGCACAAATTGAAAAAATCTGGAACCAATGTGCCTTTTTTTGTTTGTTTTTCTTTTGGTAATATTACCAGATTTATTAAATTTCCGATTCAAACAGTCTCTCTTTTGCTGCTTAAATACCGATCTCAGTCTCTTGACCCTAGATGATATGAGTATGATATAACATGGTACCGGTTATATGACTACCTACAATCGTATAAGCTTTCACAAATGATCAACATATTAACAAATTTGTTTAACAGATTCTTTTGAAACATATTTTGTCTTACAGCGGTTTCTTTTTTCTGATCGACATCTTTAGATATGTATATGTATGCTGCTGCAACTACAACCCCAAAAAAAAACCACATACCTTATCCTGCGCGCATTATCATGTCCGCTCAATCCGTCTTAGCCGGCCTCTCTCTCTCTCTCTTTCTTTACCTATGGTACAAACGATACAGCACATATCTTTACCTCAAAGCTTGCTAAAAGCAAACGGATTTAGCCGAGTGCAAACACTAAACGGGACAGCCGTAATCTTATTACACAAAGTATGCGTCATGCATCCTTGATCGGGGATTTAATCCCATTGAGTAATGAGAAAACATTACACATACATACATACATACATACATACATCGAAGCCTTTTTTGACAGCAGCTCCATCAATATGAGATATCTAGTAGTACAGTATGTCGATAAACTGTAGGTCAACGAGAAAAAAAAGGGGGGGCTAAGGGGAAAACCAATGCTGATCATTCCAAATGCCGAGAATGTGGGAAAAAGAAACCGAAAGAAAGGAAGAGAAAGAAAGCATAATGAGGCGCTAAACAAGAACAGAAAAGACATATTTTGTGGTTGTTGTAATATATGATGTTGTCTCGGAAGAACAGTTTGATGGCGTCCCTTTTCGGATTTACTCCTAATATTGCTTTATGACTTCTTATTCCTACTGTATAGTTTGATGGGATAAAGAGATATCACAAGCTCAGCTTCTTCCCCTTTGAACCCTTGGATACCTCTCAGTTTATGCCTTACCTATCAAGAGCATCCTGACATACCACTGTTGTACAGTATATTTGTTGGACATTCCTATTTCAATGTTTTTTACAGCATAGCCTAACATAATATAACAGCATGTAAGATAGAATAGTCCCCGTAAAACACATGATAAGTAACCAAAATCAGAAGACACGAAATAGAGGTGAAGAATATCAATGTCTCAATTATAAACCGAGAAAGGTTTTAGAAAGCAGAAAAATAAAGCACATGAAACCATATATATCTTATGTTATGTGTGATGTTTTAATTTCATTACCGATGATGATGATGATGTTATTTGTTATGACAACAATAACATGAACAAGCAAGAAAATTTTCATTTCTTATCGAGTATATATATAGCATACCATTACCTTCACGTCATTAAAAACTTGTTTTTAGACTCTTTTCAATAATCTTCTTCTTTCCGTCCCGGTTTTCAAAACATTATCGTCACATCCCGAAAAGACAACATTCCTCAAGTACCATCCATATTAACAGATATCGACTATACAAACAAACGATCAATCACCGTTGTATCGCTTCACAGCCTAGCGTATTTTCGAGTTTATCCAGCTCGACAATACAATACAATACAATAGTAACTCGCAGTTCAAGGTAACCAAAGTTCATCTTTATACGCTATAGATATCAATAATCAAACAAAAAAAACATCCGAGGAGATCTCTCTAGTGTAGTTTTAGATATTTTAGCGTAGAATCTCGTTGATTCCCGAATACTGTACACTACCAACATCAATATCGAAACAAACGTAACACAAAACAAACAGGAACAACGCTAGTGAATATACTGTATTTATCCTTTTAATACAACCTTTTATTATCCTTTTTTGCCTTTTACACTGTAATCTCTATCCATTCCTTACATCGTGCTTCAGCGTCATCCTCCTTCATACATACAAGCGAAGTTCCATCGGACCTTTTAAAAACACATTCATTGTACTGTACATAGATATCTTCGTTTACCGTAACAGATCGTATCATTAAAGGTCAATTATCGATCAGCTGTGTTTCCATTAGTATCATTATTACCCGCATCACTACTACTACAGTCCTTATCCTTTTTCTTTACCCCAACTTCTAGGGTCAAAAAGACATAAAAAGGGTTATCAAAATATAGCTTTATTCAGTGTTTTAATTACCATTCTTTATTATAGAGACCAACACTTGACACTTCACATTTCATCATTTGATTAATCCTCCGCGAAGTCACCGTATCAATTTGATAGATTGAAGCGCGAAAAAAAAAAAGTGTCGGACGTAAACCAAAAAAGTTAGATTTATAAAAATAATCCGATATCGATACCCAAAGCTTAGGTCCATATATATATCATTTCATCTTTGGTATTGTATCTATCCCTAAATCCGTTTCATCTTGAAAAAACATAAATAAAAGGAGTATATTGGAACCTTGCCTACCATCAAATTTGAACTCAAAGTCAAATCTAGCAAGAAGAGGACTTTATCGGTATAAACGGAATATACAGTGCCTACAACACAGCTCACTAAAACTGGTCGAGAGCGTGATTCTGAAAAGAGAAATATCGATTGTGTCGAGAAATACGAAAACCCCGTGTAAATTTAGACAATTCAACATTTGTCGTTCGGTATCTTATCGGTCAAAAACAGACTGAATATTTCCTTCGAAAATTGCCTAATCGCCTTGATCATCCGTAAGTCGAACATTATTTGCAATCGATACAATATCATCGCGATATTTTCCGCAGTTATGCTTGTTATATTAGCTTAAGCTGATCATTTGTGATTCACTTATCCACTCTTTATCGCTCATTTCGACATCTCGATTTGTCATATGGTACGCACGATATCGACGATATCGATTGTATCAAACGTCAATCATCCGGTACAATCGCCATCATTTGGCATCCTTTGTCGAATTTGCCACCTGATGATCGGATCTTCATCTTCATCGTCAATTAAACTAATTATGGACTAATGGAAATTACCTGAACGTTTTCACACGAAAAAAATGCTTTGCGTTTCTGATCCACGCATAACACGGGTCTCTTCTCCTTAATGAAATGGTACCTGGTCTTTCTTATTCGATGATTGTTTCACCGTAACTCTCAATTCTGAATGATGGACATACTCCTCTGCTTCTGGTTGACTAAAAACATACAAAACTTCAAAACACATACGCACCAACCACCTCTTAACCTTAAAACACATTCCCCCTCGAAACAAATTCTCCTTGTTTCGACAATTATGCCACTAAACTATAAATCGCAATATCTTACACCGTACACCGAACAACTCTTCGGTACTTTCGCTATTGTGATCTTCTCGTCTTCTTTCCTATCAATTCTCAACATTTTCGGACTTTCATCCTCATCATGGAAACAATCTTGAATGTACTTCCGAAACTGCCTATCCCACCCATCAAAAACCCCTTGGTTACCCCTTGATCTTGGATCTGGTTCTCAATTGTTTTGATGGGAAACTAAATCCTGCTGCACCGCTAATCAAAACACATATGACGATGTCCTCGTCTTGATAAAATCTTCATCCTCGAAATCTTCTGGGTACATAATCATGACTTGGTCGTCCTCTTTTTCTTTCTTCTTCCCTTTATCTCACCTCAACTCTTTATTCCTTTTCTTGTTCAACCTTATAATCTATAATCTTTAATACAAACAACATCCATTCTTCCTATAATCTGCTCCCATCCTTCGCCTTCTAGAACAATTATAATACACAAACAACTCCTTTGATCTTGCTTTTATAATTACGCTCATATTATACCTTTCATCAAATTTTACTCCTTTCATTATAGTTATAATCATAGAAATCACACGTAAGCAGAGTGCGTAATTACTCCTTTGCCAACATACATCCGTAAACTACAATTGAACCTCAAGTGCCCGTAAAAACGATCGAGTGGGATACACAATAGAACACACAAACAGGAATCTGGCGTCAAAATCAACTAAACGGGCAGACGATTTATAATACGAAAACACCTTTGTAAAGCCAAATTTTAGCCCATCAACAAAGGATCTGGATCAAAAAGCCTCAATTTAACACTTCTAATCACATAGATCACGTAGAATAGATCTATCGAATGGGCCAAAACGCTTCAGTCAGAGTCAATAGTATTTTGTAATCATTTAGTTAAAATCAAATCTCACCTTAATTCGTCACATATTTACTTCTCTGAATCAATCAAATGCAAATATCACAGGAAGAAGAGGAAAATATGAATTTAGGTGGGATAAATCATGGTGATCTAGGCAGGTATGTTTCTGGGCTTCACATTGGAAATATTAGCTGGTATGCTGATCATGAGTTGTCGTATATAATAGGACCTATCGAATCACACCTATACAATCACCCATTTTAGGAGCAGCATTTCAAGGTGCATATTTATCTAGACTACCTCTAGCACCGCCACTAATATTACAGCTTGATTGTTGGGATTCCGATGGTGATTTGATAATACCGTATGTTTTTTCCTCTTACATACAATAATAATCCCTGACTGATTATCCTCATTCATTCATGATATTGCAGGTACGATGAATTACCATTTCTAATATGTCATTTAAGTTTACAAACACCAGACGAAGAAGATGCAGCAATGATAATCTCACCAGAAGGTGAACAGGTTTCAATGTTATATGGAACTCTGGTCGCTGCACCAGCAGAAATGGATGATACTTCAAATGCACCAGGAATATATTTTGTTTTTCCAGATGTTAGTGTTAGATATATAGGTAGATTTAGATTACATGCTTTATTAATGCGTATAACTGGGTAAGTTCGAAACTCCTCTGACGATTTTGTCAAATCAGAAACAGTTGAAGAAAAGCTTACATGTCCCGGAATTTACAATTCTATTTAGTGGACCTCCTTTAGATACAGCTACAACTGAACCATTCGAGATTGTGAGAGATATGGATTACATAGCACCAGGTAAGTATATTTGGCTGTATCTGAAAGGTCCAACATCTGATCGATATTATGAAATCTGATTAGCAATCACGGACTTGACACGACATTTCGATTCGCAGAATGTCGTAAGGTTCGGATTACCCAGATCTGAATGGTAACCGATACATTTACGACATTCATTCAATTCAAAATTTCATTTTACATTTTAATCAATACTCATTTACAAAAAAATAACCCAGCACAATAATACCCCTATCTTCTGTATATATTAGTTTTTTTCAATCAAATCATACATTGTTGTACCCAATATTAATCATCTTACAAATTTATCAATTCATCTAATCACTATTATAATCGGATTGTCCGGAGGAATTCGTATCACTTATAATTTTGTAGTCCTATCATTAAACCTATAATTCTTATTTTCTCCAAGCGGAAGGAAAGGATAGAAAAGATCAGATTAAGTAGGAGGGATGAAATGCAAGAACAATGCAAAAGCTGAATACCGTGTTCTTCGCTTTGTATGGCTGGTCCACTTGGATAGCAGGGTATACATCGTGCTGGATATATATATAATTGTTGCAATTGAGCTAATCTTCAAATAAATTCCGATTAGCCTTCTCACCCACACTGGGTATTGATTGATCTAGGTCCAATCTACTCACTGATCACATGCTAGGTATTGACCATACGATACAGCTTTTATGAGCTAATCACGATGTCTACCCTCTTGGAGAAAGCCACAGATAAACCTTTGATCATGGACTGCTTTACATTACTATCCCTTGATCGTGTTATTGTTTTCGTTCCCACTGCTGTTTCTCTTCTATAGTCTTTAAAGCATCTGCATAACGTTTTTTCCTCCTTTCTTCAATTTCAGTTAATTTTTGATCTCTAACTACAGCTGCATCTAATCTAGCGTGATTGATCGAATTATATACATGTGCAGTCAATACTATCGCCATTGTAAATGCCGCTGCGCTATTTTGATCATAAATTTGTAAGCTAAATTTCCTGGCCCTAATGAATGATGGGAATTGATAATTATAGCTTACGGCATCGTCAAGTCTTTAACGCTCAAAGGAGGCATGCTTGATTGAGTAATTATATGTGTATGTGAATGTGTATGTGTGAAATACAAGGTAGATGTACACTATTTGAGATACAATGATACAATTGGTATCTAAGGTTAGAGATTGTTGTTAAGTTTGAAGAAGGGAATACCTCTTACTGTATTTCGTTTGTCGACTTAAGCTTAACTTGTTCAAACGGGTTATACCATCAAAGCTGAGTTATGACCACCGTGAGAAACTAAGGGTTGAATTATGTGATCTACTTCCGCGACTTCTTTTTTATGGTTGATACAGAAATCAATAACAAATAACAAATATACCCTTCATCTGTTTTCACTTCTTCTTCTTCTTCTTCTTCTTCTTCTTCTTCTTTCATTATCGATAATAAATAACCATAGGTACTTGATCATTGAAAATCTGCTTGGTACAAGCTTGAAGATCGGGCATGATGGCAGATGAGATACTTCGAAAGTGAGTTTTCATGTATTTGACCTTATACACATGCTATATCTGCCGTAATTCAAAGTTGAAGGATAATCTACTGAAATCCTGTCGGCAAACGAATAATAGCTCAGCAGCTTTGAATGCTCTGAAAAGGCATCAACTAGTTTCTTTATCAAAGAGATATGGACTCAAAGCTAGTGGAAAGGTGAGTTGTTATTTGACCGTTCTACAGATGCGTATCATTGGCTAATTTGTATTCCCATTACCGACAGAATGTAGAGATGATATCAAGACTCGAAGATTGTGAGTACAGTCAGCTTTCCGTAATAGGAATCATTGACAAGCAGCTGACATCACCTCAGATGCTGTATCTCACGCAAATGATTTGGATTTCTATATACCTTCACCTGCACCAACACCTGGTCCAAATATGTTATCTCAGGAAACACCATCATCAGATCCTCCAACACCACTTGCGTCTCACGTAAGTGTCTGTACGCCCTCTAATCCTGACCTGACCTAGCAATACATCTCACCTTTCTTATACCTTATGATGAACAAAATTTACAAGCTCAACAGTCCTACTATAATCTGAGGATATGTTACTTCTTCTTCTTTTATCTCTGAAGGTTTCCACAATCACATTGTCAGCCGACTCAAACTGTATATAAGCGAACCGAAGCTAACACACAATGAATCTGCTCATTGACATAGACCGCTCATCCCCTGAATGCTACTTCACTTAATTCGCTTGCCCCAATACCTCTAAAATATAAGGATTCCATGGCGAGTATGCAGTCTAGGACATCCGAAGCATGGGAGGTTTTAAGTGAGAGTGGAGCCAGTTTAGTATCTCCTAAAAAGCCAAGTTATGGTTTAACCAAAACATGTAGTTGGAAAAGTGCAAATAATGGAGAAGCCATGGCTGAATTTGGTGGTCAGTCCCGGTCGCATATAACTAAATTCACACATTTCCTTAATTGTTAACATTAGCTGACTATTTCCGTCCATTTCAGGTCACCACAATGAGAAGGCCTCATCCACCAGTTCAATGAAAGCACTTGCTTCTTCTCTCACTCGTCGCGGCTCTCGTATCCTGCTTGGACGAAGCACATCAGCCTCGTCCCAACTTAGTAATCTAGCTGTAGAAGCTGAGCTTGAACCTGAACAGGAGCAAGAGCAAGAGCAAGAGATAGAGGAAGTAACCGAAACGATACCACCTTCACCTGCATCGACCGTTGGCGTACCACGTAGATATTCTCGAATGACACTACAAGAGCGACCAAGTACAGTCCGACTATGTTCACCAACACCTACATCGCCCAGAATTGGCCTTTCATCAGATCAAGAAGAAGATGAGCTTCCTTTCTTCGGTAAAGCAAACTTGAAGGAACGTAGATCAATGGCACCATTACGTTCATCATTAGGATCAACTACTGCTCTAGCTCAAAATGGATTAAGCAGAAAATCAATGCCAGCTTTACCCAGTTCGAATTCAGCACATTTATCATCTATATATCCACCATTACCTACTATCCCACCTCGATTCGCTAAAATGTCATCCCCAAAACCTGTTCCAGGAGGATTTCCTCCTTTGCCTCCGACTCCAAGTCAAATGGTTTTCGGTTCTCGAAATGATGCGGGAGTCAGTAACCAACAATTTTCAGAAACTGCTCAAGCTGTTTTAAAAGAAATGAATGCTAAATTACCTGGTGGTGTCGCTTTCGGAGAGGAATTGCTTAAAGGTAAAAAAGCAGAGATGGATAAGTTAGTTCAGGTCAACAAAGAGCTAGGTACAGGTGGATGGGGATTGAGTAATAGTACAAGTGAGAAGGATAGGTATGCTTCAGCTCATCAGAAGGAATTTGCCAAGTACGTCCCATTTCGGCTAATAGCTGAGTCATATCAAGCTGATTCAGAGTACCCTGTTTTCAGAATGCGTTCCATCTCAAAATCATCCATTCCTCCTCAAGCGGGCTCATCTAGACAAGCATCATCTGCCTCAATAACAAAAATATCTACAGCTCCTTCTGCAACAGTGCAAACGAAGAGGAAACATGGTCTTACCACTTCGACTTCAACAACCCATCTCATACCTTCTGCTCCAAATGGAGCACCGCTTGTTCCGGCTGAATCTCATGACGAAGAACGACAAGCTAAGCGTAAAAGACTTTCCAATGGGCCAAATTACCTTGGTTCTATTCGTGAAGCAGGAAGAAGTATTGCGAATCTGTTAGGAGAAGAGAAGGGGAAAAGTACAGAAGAAATGATGAAAGCTATGAAGGATAGACGGGATAAACGGAGATCAAGTCTGATTAAGAGGAAAGGTGAGTAAGAGCTTGGTCACTACAATCCTGTTGCACCATATTCCATTAAGCCAGCTTATACTGTGGAAGGATAGTTGCTGACCTGATTCTCCAGGTCGTGGTATTTCATCACGATTTGGCTTTCTCCGAAGCAAGAAAACTTCGACACTTCCATCGACTACCTTAACCGATCCCGTGTCCTCCGTACAATCGCCCCCTGTACCGGCGCCTACTATGCCGAGGAAAACTTCTGTCTATGCTCCTAAAGATCCACCTCATGGTAAAATCCCTTTCGACTTGGAAGCCTCTCTAGCAAGAAAGCCGACTACTTCACGTCGACGTTCAACTGACCTCAGCAATGTGATTAAGCCTAATCCTGAGGTTCTTGAACCTTCATACGTAACTGGCAAACCTGCTAAAGATCGAGGAAGGTCGACTTCTGTTCAGACTATGTTGAGTCAAAGTAGTAGTAGCTCCCGTACACCTCGACGAGCCAAAATACCGGATTTTGCTCCACCAGGCGGTACCAATAGAAGTGTATCTTCCTCCACAAACACTCTGGGATTACCTAAATCATCATCATTGTCGTCCAATTTGGCAATGTCAAAGAAAGCTTCTCAAGTCGAAATCATACGAAATGCAAGACCTGCTCCTGCACCACCTTCAGCTTATACCGATACCGCTCGCACAGCTAGTGGATCAACTAGACCAGTTTCAGTTCATCGAACTTCCACACTCTACCAACCTACTGCATCAAGTCTGGCTAGGATGCAAGCTACCGTTAGACCTAATCCTGAAAGACCTTTACCAATGTTACCACCGCCAGTACCCGCACATGCACATGTACATGTACATGCACAAGCTCAAGCTCAAGCTCAAGTTCATGTACAACCATCGACACCTAAAATGACTACAACAGTTCAACCATTTGGTTCAGCTCAATCAAGGGATAATCAATCTTTTTCATCAAATTTCAATTTACCTAAACCTAGACCATCACATATGACAACAACCTTGAAATCTAAAACATCGCAACCAGGTATGGGTGGAGTCGGAAAACCCCAATCCTCTTCTGCAGCTAGGATTAGAGCTAGACAATCTGGTTTAAGTGCAGTAAAATCGAAAAACAATTTGAAGGAAGAAATGGAAGTTAGAAGGAAAAGATCAGAAATCAAAGCTAGAATGGAAAGAAGAGAAGAAGAGAGAGAATTGAGAGAGATGTTAGGTGGAATTTGAGGGGTTTTTAATTTCTCCGTTGATTATCAAGGACATTGGTTACCCTTCTAGATGAAGGACACTTTTGCGAATTTGTACAATACATATATTTTACTTGCATACCTGTAAATCTACTATACTGTTTACTTTCGATTGTGTACAATACATATATATATATCTGTGATATCGTGGGTTCGAATATACTCACATATGCAGTATCTTATCTTGGTTTGTCCTGTCATTGAACCATGATGCCGAATGTGGGGTGTAGATCATCGTTCAACTTGAATATCTGTTGACTGTACCATACAGTATTAGGTTCATGGAAAAGTGGCATTTACCCTTGAAAATATGACAAATCATTCAGAGTCGTACATTTTGTTTTCACCAACCTAATCGTTGATTGTATCGTCAAACCTAGATCGGTTTCATTTCGGCTTGTTGATTAACGACTAATAATGATATTTTGATCATGAAGGTACATAAAGTAGGGTCACTCCGGCACGATGAACACTCAACATGAATCGCAATCTTTTCTAAACGAATTAGGAGTCGTCAACTTTCTTCTATGGGTTTACTTATGAATGATTAACCTTATTATATGCCAGATATGAACGAAAATACATACTAGGTATATACATATCGATATACTTCTAGTATATAATTGAAATGTAATGATATTTTCTTGACAGATTTCCATTTACTATTTACTGGTATAAAGTGAATACCAATCTACCGTGTATCTAAAGGTATAAACAGATCGCCAAAATTCCGTCAAAATGATTGTCAATATACTTAGGAAATACAGTAACGACAATACAGACGGTAAAGATAAAAGTGAGATTTCATCATTCTCTTCAACTACGACATTGGTATCAAGTACATCAACGGCGGTAGAATCAGAATCAGACGTAACATGTAAAGTCACTAAAAACTTACCTGATGCACGTGAATATCCAGGTCTTAAATTTATATTGGAAACTACCAATATTGATGACGAAAAGAATCTCAAGATGATTAGAAGAGGTAATATAACATATTATCATTATTATAAGATTAAAGAGATGAAGAATAATCTTACGAGTAAAGGTGAAAAGAAATCTTGGTATGATGATTTATCAAATAATTATCATTTCCAATTTAGAGATTCATTGTATTTTGATAAATTTCATTCAAAGTCTAAAGATAATCTTCAAGTGAGTCGATTTTTTGCTTTTCTCTTTTCCATACTATTTTTTCTTCCCACCTCTAAGATAATATTGTAAATTTTAATACAAAATATGAAAGTTGACTGAAATTGTTTGTTTTTCCTCTTCGAATTGCTTTAGATTTGTTGTTCCAGAGCAGAATTAGCTTTCGCTTGGTTAACTTCATTAAATGTTATGAGATATTATTCAGCTCTCAAATATCATTTAAATTGTTCAATAGTTAGAATACCAAATTATCATTTGTTAGAAGAAAGGATAAATGAATTAGATAATCATCACAAAATGGTAAGTTGAATCGTTACAGTGAATCAAGTAGTCCAAATCAGTAGTGTACCAGTTTTCAACACAATTCATTGATAATTTTTCTACTGTACTTGATTTGTTTTAGTGGGGTTCAATCCATAGAGAATTAGATTACACCTCATCACTCTTATGGAAATATGAAAATTCATTTACAGTATTATTTAAATGGAGAAATTTATCATATAAAACATTTGGAGGTCTTGCTTTGAATGATTTGTCAAGGTGGATTTATAAATTAGATTATAATTCAACAAGAAAAGATTTAACTGATTTATTTATACATCTCGTATATTTGATTAAAAATTGGAATAATAATTTTGAATTTCAATATAGATTCAAAGATTTAGAAGAAATTTCGAAATTCAAAGAATATTCTTATAATCGTTGTGAGATTATTGGAATTCCACAATTTACCAATAAAGATCTTTAATTCTGCCTTACTGTACTTTTTTTCACTTGTCATCATTGACTACAGTACTACGGTACAATACTCTTATGGCTATTCTGCTTTCTTCGATTTTGATTTTATCTTTAATTTGTATTGTACTGTATACGTTGTAGCTTGTTACTCTCACTAAGTTAAGTTGTTCTGTACAGTTGATATGCATATTGCATCGTTTGCTTTGTACGCAAATTGGTTTATAGCTTATTTTGTCTATACAATTCACCGTTTAATCTCTGTTGGGTAATTTCGAAACACTTTGGTAATCCTGTTTTTGTCCATTCTGCACCTTGTATCAGTTGTGCTAGACCTCTTGAACAGGTGAATATTCGAGCCTACGATAATACATATACTACATCAGCCAATTTCCTTATTCGCAGAAGCTGTTTTCAACCTGCTCACCATTCCATGTCCGTTGTGACCGCAACTTGTCCATTGACCTGATTTACCAGGTACTGCACCTACTAACGGTACTTGATCTTTCGTCTGGGTGTAGTAGCATTTCATCAATAAATCTGCCAGTCAAGTAATTGTCATAGGCTGATACTGTATCACTTACTAATCCGATTATGCCACTCCAAGAACGATCATATCTAACACTGAATCCAGTTTTTAAGTTTTGTGATTCATTCCTGCAATGTTGAGCGAATAATATCGTGAATATAATCTTACGATGCAGATCAAGTTTTATGTATGAAGGATACATCGGACATACCATTCGAAACCATTCGTACCTAAATCTTTTACAGAATCGGTTATAGGTTTAAAATCTTTCAAACTATCATCAAATTGTCTCGATTCTTTCTTTTCTTCTATATAAGCCTCTAAATGATGTTGATTCGGTTGAACACCACCAACTAAAATACATCCATCTGCATTCAATCTTGGATTAATTGTATATAATCCTTCTTTATAGATTACAGCATATGAAGTTTTCAATGATTTTGAACCTGAATGACTTGATGGTGGATAAACTAAATTACACATATGAGGTATAGGTATTATAGTTTTTTTCATTTCAGGTAATAATGCCGCTGCATATGCGTTAGTCGTGTGTATTACTGTAGGTGTCTTGATTGTTCCTCTTTTAGTCTGAATTGTCCAATCATTGTCTGATCCGTCGACTGATAAGACAGGTGTAAGGGTATGAAGTTGAAGTCCAAGTTTAAGACAACGTTTGATGATGAATTCAACTAAATCCAGAGAGAGGGTGAGTATCGTTCCCTTAGGAATATCCAGAGTAGAATTACCCACCTAGTTTCCATGGATGTAAAGTAGAAGCAGGAGAAGCATATATAGCTTTAGCGCCTTTAACTCGAGATAACTGATAATATGTGAATCAGCTATTTTTGCCATTATATGAGCATCTGACTTACTTTTTCAGCTTGCACAGGGTTCAATGTGATGTCCACTTGTCTGGCATCTCCTCCAGCAGCTAAAAATGCTTTCATATTTTCTGCCGCTTTATTAGCTGTTTCTTCATCCATCATCATGTCCATCTGAAGCATGAAAAATCATTTTAGCTTTATTCTCTTTATCGACCAAAATCCCATCTTAGTGTTGGGACAGCTTATTCACCGTTTTTCCATTCCAGATTTCACATTGTATTTCGTTACTTTCGATAAATTCCACTAGAGCGTCTCTCGTTTCGCCTTCATTAGTTAAGATCTAAGCACACACCACATTTACTTAGCGTTATTCGAACTTTATTTCGATACTTGATTAAAAGGTAACTTACACGTAAAGCCTCTTTGTTTCCGAATAATTTGGAATATTCTGTAAAACCTCTCCATATGTCAGGTTTACAATGACCTGCATTTCTACCTATTGCACCTGAACATAATTCTCTGGCTTCTAGCATTACTAATGATTTAGGTGGATTTGACGATTCAAGTAAACTCAACGCTGTTAATGCTCCTGATAGCTATGACGACCACTGTCAGCCCCGCTCTGATTGTTACATTCACTGTTTTAGCATTGAACGGACTTACTCCAGAGCCTATGATTATCATATCTGCCTTACTAGGTAACTCTTCAGAACTTCTGTAATCTAATAAAGGATTACTTCTGACTGTACCCAGCCAATGAGACGTACTCATCCCTCTCTCAATAGGTCTTCCGGTGATTTCACCATCGAGCTGAACCTGTGACGTTGAGCTATGCTCTTGACCTACCGGAGGTAGACGACCATCTGATGTTGCAGATGACATTACGAAGTTACAACAATTCTGTTTAAGAGATTTGACTATATCACACCCAGATCAAAGGAATTGATGGATGAAGGTATATATGCTCCAGTTGATATGTTTAATATACGCATAGTGATGAGCCCTTCCATCTTCATTCCGTCAGACTATCTTCATAGGTACCTGCATATCATAGCTCTTCGTGCTTCTTGACCCATTGCCAAAATGAACATTGGATGATGTTTTGGACTTGGAGCACGGCTAAATACGCTTAAGTTAGCTTAATTTCTCCCCTATTTGCATCGGATATGACCGATGGCATCTATCTATCTGTTATTTTTATAGACTCCTATAGTAGGCATTTGCTGACACTCGCCCCCTCTATGAATATCTTGAGTTCATACACAGAGCTGCTGAGCCATCCTAATCCTGTTCGCTAGCTAGGATCCTCAATCACATGCTATAGTATATGAGATGCCTGATTTCGAGATTTTGGTAACCCGAATTTCTTCACCAACGGGCCAAGGGGAGTCTAGCGGGGTAAGGGGTATATGTTTACCGAGAGAACAACGGTAACGTTGTGTTGAAACATCAACGTCTGGATGCATATCTGCATATATCTATTAGTACAAATTTCTCATGAGGTCCACTTCATTCAGCTTCGCGAAGAGATAACCTTAAACATCATCAATGTTGCAAGAGTCCTTCCTGTTTCATCTACTTCAATATTCACCCCCCCCCCCCCCCACACCTAATCAGTGCACGTGACTAGACAGCCAGCATATCCTAGCTAGCTACCTAGCGCTAATACCCGTAACCGCATCCTGAGTGATAACAATATCTCTTACCGCCATTAAAATGACATTGCTTGACATGTATTTGCCTTCCGACGCAAAATATGTCAAAGCGCTAGTTCGCAAGCTTATAAATAATGCCTTCGCCGGAGTCTAATGAACCGTATCCTAGACATAGGAGGAGCAGGACAGGTGAGTGATAACCTATATTCCGTCGAGCGAATGTGTAATACCGATACTGACACTGATTGTACATTTCGATGAATATAATTCTAAGGTTGCTTAACATGTAGAAAAGCGAAACATAAGTAAGTACGCCTAAAGTAGAAAGGAGTAAGTTTGCATGTGGCTGATCAGTTTTGTAGATGTGATGAATCGAAACCTGTCTGTGGGAGATGTCAAAGGAATGTTAGAGTCGTAGGTATCATTTCGTCACAGCATATAACAGTAAGAATCTGAACTGAATATCACTACCAACATGCAGTGTATTTACCCAACTCCAACATTAGGACCCCTATCACAATATTCAGCAAGCTCAAGCTTTAATCAATTCCCGTCATTTGAACAAATACCGAATCTAGGTAGCCCTCCTCATGCTGAAAGTTCAAGACAAGCACGATTCAATGCTTTGCAGACGACGTTACAATCAATTCCACCTGCAATTACTCTGACGGATCTATTGGCATTAGCCATACCTGATCAGAAAGAAAGGTCTTTAGTGAGTGATGTATGGAAGCATTCGTATCGTAGGAGTGACCATCTGATGAATAATTGAGAACAGATACAGCATTTTCTGTGTTTTGGTAGGTCAAGGTTATATGTTTTTTTTTTTGGTTTTCTTTTTTTGAACAACTATCAAGCATTCACTGAAAAATGATTTGAAAGCTAATACCACTTGATATAATGTTCTTATTATGGTTCCCAGGTACAGTAAATTTACATGCAATACCACATCCAAATAAACCAATACATTGTTTTGATGTTAGTGAATGTTTTAAAAATAGACGTGGTGAATCATTTGAAATTGATTCTTTTTTTTTATCAATAATTTCAATTGCAAGTGTACATAGATCTTCAATGTTTTTACAATTAGAAAAAAAATATTTAAATCAACCTCCAATTGGTAGATGGGGTATACCACCTTTACCTTCAACAACGGAAACGAATAAAAATCAAATAAAAGAATTAAAAGAAAATTCAATATCTTCTTCAAAAGCTGCTATTGAATTAGGTAAAATTGCTTTGAATTTGAAATTATCAAATATCAAAGGCGATGATGATGATTCATCTTTAACAAACACGGTAAATGGTATCATAGAAGAAATCGATAAAGACATTGATCCGTTAACCTTAAATTCGTTTCAAAATGATAATAAAAGAGACGAAGAAATGAAAGAAGTTTCAGATACGATATTAACGAGTATAGTTTGTATATGTATATCACAGGTTATGTTAGGTTCACCAACATGGAAGGAAGCTTATAATTTAGGTTTAAAAGTTATCAATTTACAAGGTGGTCCTTTAAAAATGTTAGAAAAAGCTAAAAAGCAAAGTACATACAATTCATCAGATTCATTAATAAAAACAAGAACTTTATTAGAAAATTTAGCTATAATTGACGTTTGGCATTGTTTAGCTTCAGGTAATAAACCTACACTTTTAGATAAAGAATTTCAACCTTGGTGGTGAGTATTTGAGTTTTTTTTTTTGGTGTGGTGATTATGAATTACTACCGATGCTAATTTTGTTGGCTGGCGACGAAATGATTACTCAATCAGGTTCGATTTTGCAGATCAAAATACAGATTCCAATCATCCTGATACTTTTCAATTCATCTGTGGGATGGAAAGAGGGATGTTGGAGGTTGTAAGCAAATTCACATTGTGTTATAGCTGCAGAGATTGCTTAATGGTATCAAATAAAACTAATATGGTTTGCTGATATAACAGGTCAATCGAGTAAATATACTAGTTCATGAATATGGAATATTATCGAAACTATCAAATCAAGCTTATGTGAATATGCAATCACAAAAAGTACAAGATATGTTGCTGGAATTAGATATTTGGGAAGTTACAATTGGAAGTGCCGATAGATTACCTAGAGTTCAACTTGGTAATTTGATAATAGCATATACCATGAGGGTAAGTTTCAGTTTTCAGCTACAGTACATGTATATGTAAAAAGATTTTAGCTGAATGAATGGGTAACTTGATGTTTTAGGTTGTAATTAGTGTTGATTTATTACAATATCCACATTCTCATCCTATCGTACAACAATATGCAAGTGCAGCTTTAAATTATTTAGAAACTTCAAGATCATCTTATACAGTTAATATGTTAGTTCCAACTTTGATTGTTGGATCAATGATGTTTGATGAACAAGGTAGAAATCAATCAAGAAGAGTTATAGAAACTCTTAGATCTGATGTTAGTTTTTCTTATGATGTTGAAGAGGCTTTAAGAATACTTGAACAAGTAAGTCCCGATGCAAATTCACGTAGTTCCTCTTCTCTTAATCATTTACGCTGATTTGTCCAACATCGATTTCGCCTTCATTTTCAGTTATATACATTAAGAGATCAAGGTGTACAAGATCCTTCATGGAGACCTCTGTTACAGGACATATTGTTACTGTGATTTTCTGTATTTTAAATTAGCGTTGGGACAAGCATAGTCTGGGGACAATACTCTGTTATCTGCACCGTGTATTCTTTTCCAGTTAGTTGTAAAGTAGTACACCAATTTAGAATCGCTGTAATACTACTTAATGTCAATGCAATAATCTCACAGCCGTCATGACTGTACCGTGGCGACAATATGGTTATTGCTCAGTGGCGAACAATGACATTCATGCCAAAACATAATTTTCAATTATCCTAAATAATATCGGTATAAACGTTGTTGCTAATAGACCGATACCTGAGTACACTCCTACTTTAGTGAGGACTATTTGAACGAAGTCAGTTATGTGTATTTTACATATGAATATAACATATTGAGTACCTCAAGGTATGGGGCATGGTAAATGGTGTACTAACCTTCAGCATCATATTTAGATCTATCACCTTTCCTCTTATTTATCCTAATTAATAATTTGATTTCATCATCTTTCATTTTCTTTTCAGCTTCTTTCATTTCTTGTTTAGGATTTTTAGGATTTGATATCCTCTTTCTCAAATCTGCAGTTCCATTAGGTACGGCTAAAGAAGATTTTCTTGGATTTAATAAAGGTGAATCTATTGGTGAATTTGAGGACGAATCGTTGGTATTATCTCCAATTTGTAAATCTACAACCGATGGAATATGTCTAAATGCTAATTTTGATGGTACTTCTCCATAATCCCTATCATTGCGTACGGCCAAGTCAGCTTTCTATTAGGCTTTCATGATGTATGTTAAAAGGAAATTTTACATACGTAGCAGCTTTATAAAATCTTCTTGTAGGTAAATCTTCACCTGAAACTTTGGAAAAAGTTCTAAATAAAGTTGGAAGTATACGTAATAAAGTAGTTTTAGCTATTAATCTCCATGCAAACATTATTCCAAGACCTAAATTACCATTACACCAAAATAATTAGTGACAATTAGCTCTGCGAGAACACCTGAGAGTTAGCTTACCTAAGATAAGCCTGAAAGCGACAATTCCTATAGTGACTATTGAGCTCTGATCAAAAGAGGTCGTTTGCGCAAAAGTGGGTACTGCATTACCCGTTTTTATACTCCACCAATGTCCTAAGAAGGAACCTAAAATGACTGCAAGTACTGCTATAGCATCTTCGAAACAAGGACAATCATCCAATGGTTCAGGATGGTAGTGTACCATACCAAGAGTCAGAGGTATAGAGATAGCTGGGACTGTTGATTATGATGTTGAGATTCCCATAGTGGTTAGCCTAGAAGCAGTCGGGGCTAAACAAATAGCCTGGAATGACAACTCACCTAGCCATGTTCCAGTATTCACCCACGCTTCCGTTTGTTTTCCAATTACGATCCAGATAAGCCAACAGGCCATTCCCATCAGACTACCACCAATTATGTCCGCTAGAGGTGATTGTCAGCTTATTGACTTATCAGGCTCACTTCGGAAGGCTCATTCTTCATCTAAGCCATTATCCTTCTTCCAATTGTTTGCTAATATGAGATTGAAGAGAAACTTACCTGTTGAATGCATTCCGGTATATAATCTCCCACCTACTACGCTTGCAGCATAGACAAACAGAGCTGCACGTTGAAGATGAGCCTTGTATGCATATACCATTTCAAACTCAGGTCTTCTTCTTTACTTACCTATCCATCCAGCCAATACCGTTGGCATTCCCACGCTATGCCTTGATTCGTATAGCCATTCGGCGAAAAATAAGGCTATACTGACGGAATTTGTTGAGTGTGATGAAGGAAAGCCTATAACATGGAGTTCAGTATATACATCTTTCTGCTAGGTTGATGATTCTCCAACTGACCATATTCATGATGATGAGTACTCATACCTAACTCGAATATCAGCTTATCGTCCTCTAAGGTCAAGTATTTATGATCACTTACTCAACCGTATGACCGGCGGACTATATGGTCGAGGTGTACAGACTAGATCTTTAGCGAAAGATGAAACGTATATTCCCATCCCAACCACATAGAGTAGCCTGATGAGAGTGTCATAAGCTATGATTCTCAACTCAATTCCACCATATAACTCACCCTCTAGCTTTAAGAGGGAAACCAAAGAAGAACAGTATCGGCAAAAAGGTCATGAAAAATGTATGAGCTAAGAATAAGACCATATTCAGCTTCTATTCTTTCTTGGAACAGCTTGTAACAAGATCCTGTACGAATGGAATATTTCGCTGCTAATCTAATATGAATTCATTTTGACTTACTTCCAAATATAGCAGTCCAATAGAAAAACTGATCTCTACCATTACTTCTTATTCTCTTTTGCCAATCTGCCATCCAATCTTTCTCTTTCCTCAATCTATTTACTAGTGATCTTCTTAGCCATGCTCTCCAAGAAGGTAAATATCTATCATATATCTCGTCAGGTTGACATCCAGGTTCCCATTCTCTTTTTAATTTTGAATTTGGTTCAGGTGAATGTTGAAATACAGCTGTTTCAGTTTCTGCTTGAGTAGTTTCAAGTTGAATTGCGCTCGTGCTTAAAGAGGATGTAGAGTTTGTCGATGACATTTTCCTTTCCTATACTACTTGTTTGACTGCTTGTTTGACTGCTTGTTTGACTGCTTGTTTGACTGCTGGAACATTCATGCTGGTTCTCTTTGTTTATTTGGAGACGAGTAAGAGATGGCATTCTTATTTGTAAGAGCATAAATTCGCACTCTATCTCCAAAGATCACAGTTCTGTTTTTTGTTTATCATTCGCACTAATATTTCTAACCCGTAACGCGTTGCCCCGCAGACATGACCGCTCAAGCAGAATAGGCGCACAAAGATCATGTTGGTGTCTCTTTAGGCGCACAAGTCACCTCACCGCAGCCTCCACGTTCGAGGATCACTCGAGATGTTATGGTAAATTGAGTTTGTCGTTCTGCTTAATTGTATTTATAAAAGATCATTCATCCGAAAAGCAGCAAAAAACTTTCGACATTTGACATCAAGAGGAACCAAGTCTAAGTAGGCGGAAACAGGGAAGATTAGACTAAGGCAGTAATCTCAACGAAATAAGAATATAACCGAAATGTCAGAGACATACGCTTCAATCAAGGTGAGTTTTACAAAAACCCTATCACAACATATAGTCGCTATGCGCAAACGCTAACTCAGTTGTCTTCTCAAATAGGCTCTACATTCATCTCTCCCAGCCTTCCAACCGCCAATATCGATATCTTTTTTACCCAGTATCGCCCTGATATCATTATTAGCTTTCTTTGCTCTTACTTTCTTATTTACAACGTGAGTTCCTATCACTTCGCTTTTACAAAGCGATTTGTACACCGAAGATATGTGCTAATGATAACTCGTCACCTTCTTCCAGATTACCGAGATCAAAAGTCCCAATTGCTGAACTCTCAACTGCATTAATAGCATCTGCTTTAGCTGGAGGTGGTATAGTAGCATTATTCTGTACATTAGGTGTATACGTATAAAACGGAAATCACGAATCCATAAGAGGGAGTATAAAAGAAGTATATAAGGGTAGATATAGGTTCTTTATTGTAAGATATTAACATGTAACACTAATTTAAACAACTTCTATCGCGATAAGATATAGCGAGAGAATAATCACCAGTGAGACGAATAAGAGTCAAACGAAAGCATTTGGATGGAAGACTTTCCCTCGTCATCCTGCAATTTCGATTTCGGTAAATTAACGGTCTGTTTGGTCTTCAGTAATTTTGATATAAATGATTTATCTGTTTTCATCTCAATATTTAGGGCATTTTTAGCTTGAATCAAGTTTCTAGTATACCAACTCCAACCTGTCAATGTTCCTAAACCAGATCTAATGGTGTTATCAACAATTTCTACACCATAACCTCCCATTCTAGCAGATTGAAGTATAGAAAAGAAACTTCTTTGAATTATCGGATGTGTATATGATTGTACCGTAGAAGCGATAGAATCTGAGGCAAGGTGGTAATTGTTTGTGATCAGTAATGATTCAAATGGACTGTCAAAATAGAATATTACATACTGAAAAGGCAAACTACACTTACGAGCCACAGGACCAAGAGGTGCGAATCCCAACACATATAATACCGGTGTACCTTCCAGATTGGGATAGAGGAAGGTCATACCGGTTATTACATGAGACGCAGTTTGATAAGGGCGTTCATGAATACAATTCATTGTTTTCTCGTATAAAGAATTTTGGAGGTTCCTCGACTACCAAACGATTAATCTTGCTAGTAATTGATCCCCAGAGTGGATTGGTATTCTTTTTGGAGGGTTTCATAATTTTAGCAAGTGAAAGATAGGAATTATAATTTTGTTGTCGACTACTCTGAAGATTCAACATGTTGAATGATGAAACGATATAGGCTTGAACAGCTAGGAGTACAAGAAGGCTAAGCCACCTCAAGATGAATGAGTAGATGATATGAAAAATATAACCATGTGCGAAAGCGAGATGTAAGAAAATGATTATATACAGATTTATCACTTGATATATATTAACAAAAAATCTGTATCTTTAGCCATTCTATCCCCCACTTATACCCGGTTGTTTATGATCAAATGATCAAGATAAGGTCCTGATGCTGAGAGTGGTCAAAGCGTAATCCAAAGGATATAGATCATCCCCACTCTTCAGAATCATCAAGGGAATATAAGGTTTGATTGTGTGTATACTTAATAAAGTTTCGATGAGCTTTCATCAAAAGCAATTACGCATTGACCTCTTTTCATTGTTTTGAGAATTAGTTGATTGATGGAATGGAATTTTTCACACCTGTACAACAGTACACCAGCTTAACGAAAAGATTGTATATATATATACACATTATACACACGGTTGATATCGTATTTTCTTACCTTGATTTATTTTCCAGCGTCTAGATTATTCATCATTTCAATATTACTTATTCCCGTTAATCACATCTAAAAATGATGTGGTTCAGTATTCTTATCATTTTAGCTATTCAAGCATATATCGTTGTTTCTTTCAGCATATTAGACATACCAACTCTCCATGATTTAACCTCTCAAAGCAACTACATCCAACCTAAACATCTGGAATTCATCAATACAGAAATGGAATCGCTTATCAAACTCGTTTCTGATCTTCAAACGAAAATCAAACAAGTCAAATTTCAAGATTTACCTCAAACTGTTCAAAAACAATATGGAAAAATCGAAAATTTAGATTTGAACGAACTTGTTTCGGTCAATTGGAACGAATTACCTGAAAACATCAAAAATTACGTTAAAGAAAATCCAAAACAAACTGCTTTTTATGTTATGAATGGTATAGTCTTTTTCGCTCCTTCTTTAGTATGGTCTCCGATTCTAGCTATCGCTGGTTTTACAGGTATTGGTCCTGCTGCTAGTAAATTTCATCATAGTTGGTCCCATATCGTTTATGTATCTGCAGGGTGAAGTAATGTAGATTGATCTCTGTGAATTCCATCGTGGTAACAGGCTCTATCGCATCTTTTGCTCAATCATTCTTTCATCCTGTTGTACAAAAAAGTGCTTTTGCAATTTTTCAATCAGCTCAAATGGGTGGTTATGGTGTAGGACTTATGAATGCTGGAGTGAGAACTTATTGTGCGATTTCTTCAGTTGGATGTTACTTTGGCGGTTGTTCCAATGAAGAGGACAAAGGAGAATTAGAGGATGAAGCCAAGTAAGCTAACATATCAATAACATTGTCAAGAGGTCTCAGCGGAATTACATTCTGTGATATATTTCTTTCAATAGGTTTCCAGCAAGGTAGCTTTACATATTGTATATATAGGTATCAAGTTTACTAAAAGCGATCTCAATACTATATCCACTCAAAATTATGTATATAGATAAAATCTGAGAATGATAAGCTGGTTTATAAGTCACAGCCTGCTGCCTACAAGGTAATAACTTCAGAAGGGTTACAGTAGGTATGGAGGTTTTCCGGTATGACTCCCGTATACATAGTGTGAAACACTTCGCACATCTTGACTCGTACCTGTATTCATTGGCAAGAAAGATGCATTTCCACACCTTTCGTCTCTACTCCTCTTCGTCCTTTCAATTTTATTTCGGTGTAATTCCCACTGGTTTCATAGACGTTGTATCATTGTCAAAGCAGTATCATAAGTGAGAATAAAGAATCAACCAAAACCTGAGACAGTACTATCACTTTTGACCTTTGATATAAAGGCTAAACGCAGGAGCTAGCGGTAGTGCTGAGCCCAAAAATCTACGCGATCCCGATAAATCCCCAGAATTACGGTCATTTCCACAGACTTCGGTAGCCAGTAAGTCGCAAGACTTGGAAATGGACAACATGCTAAACAAGGCAGAAAGACTAATTTCCAGAGTCCTACTCTGGCTCAAAGCTTCTTCACTGCAATTTTAGCCACAATAGACCAGCTTCCTGATCTATGTACGTATGTCTACTTCGTATGGCCCCCTTTTCATCTCGATTTTGCAGTACAGTAGCAATATTGTTAGTTTATACCCCCGGATCCTTTTAGGGTGATCGAAGCCACATTTAAGGAGAAGTACGTCCGTTCTAACTGCCAATTTGGTAGGTGGCTTGGAAAACGTGTTCCGGCATTTAAGTGTTTCCGGTGAACAAATTATGATCGACGGAAAATCATTTTCTGTAACCGCTTTAAGCTGAAGAATGTGAACCACCAATTCTTTCTACAGATGATATACAGTATCTATCAAGGTTTATCTCAAGTCGAACAGATCGATGATCTGCAGATCTGCGACTATCATTTTGGCGTCATTATATATGACAGTTGATAAAGATCGACGTGAAATGATCTGCAAAGCGAAAAGGCTTGGCTTTATCTGCATATTGTCAGCATATATTCCTAAAGGAGAATTTGGCTCATTAACCTTCGAATAGAGTGTCTTCATGCTCAGGATCTCATGTGTCAATGGGCCGTCCAACACTTGCAAAGTGGATCATCGTAGTCAACAGTCAATGAGAGCAGGAAAAAATGGTACTTTCACTACAAAAGGGGATACATACTTAACCGTATACATACATGAATGATTTCACTGAAAACCGGCGGACTACATAATTGGGTACAACTTGGTGTGTCCGTTGTCCCTCAAACGGATTCAAGTTACTCCAAGGAGTATCCTTAGCTTGGAATTGACCACATGGAGGCTTTTAGACTGGATTTCTGGGATTTGAAAAGGTTGACTACTGTTCATGCTGGTTTCTTTTAACGTTACTCTCACATTTGCCTATGTAGCCTGTACTATCCTTATTTAGGGATAGGCAGATAGCACAGGTACTAGAGTATGAATGTCCTACACCTACCTGATTTCATCCTTCTCTGTCAACGCTTCTTTGTTGGTAAAGAAATTGTAAACACAAAAAAGGATACCGGAAGACCAACAGGGTTCGAAAAGCCGGTCGGAACAAATCACGTAATGTTTTGTGAATCACTTCTGAATCTTGTCTCATATGACAACGTAAACATCTGATTTTTGATCAACAACGCCAAATCCGGATTCGGTATATATCTGATTGATCGAACACATGTGCAAACTACTACAATATGTTTGTCACCTGTAAAGAAAAAAGTTTATCTTGTTGATTTATCCTTACAAATCCAGTATCTATTCCTTTAGATGGTCATTTTGGCTTATGTGCCTTGAAAGCCCATCATCAGTCAAAATGAAACAAAGTTTAGGGATCGACGAAGGTAATGACAACAATGGCTTACAAGGTATAAACACTTTAAAGGAAGAAATACAGAGAAATGTTGTACTACAGTCATCATGAAGATAAATAAAAATCCCTTACTCAATACGCCTCATTAATGTTCATATGTTCCAGTGAAACTCCTTAACGTTATATTTAGAACTTTTTGTTTACATATCGTCCCAGTGAGGTCAGTGCAGTAGTGAGTTTTATCATGACAGCTGAGTTGAACTTAATCAAGTAATGTTCATACTGCCTATTCTTTTTATCAGGATCACGGCAACTAATTTACGATCTTTTTACAATGGACGGATTTGGTTAGTTTTTGTTTACATCCTACATATTACTCTGTGTATACTCGATCGGGTTTACCATGGTAGTCCCATCAAACTATAAAATTGATTCAGGTATATCACCTCACGATTTTCTCCATTCGAACAGTAGAGTATTGCATTGTAATAAGAACAAGATAATAAGAATATCGTAATTACCAAAGCCAAAAGCCTTAACCGCAATGATATCTGTTCCACCTGATGTAATATATTAGCCAAAAACCTACAACGCTTGTTTACCCTTTGTTCTTGAAATTCGTTCGTTCGAAGAAGGAAAGAAGGAGAAAAACATTGTCGGTTATGCACCTTTTTTCCTTTCATTTTGAAAGGAAGATCAGATCGAAGATCAAACAGGACCGAAACCTTCTATTTTGCTAGTGTTATACCGTTATTAGGTCAGAAAGAAGTAGGAAGTACCAGTTGGTTTTCAATCTCTTATAAGTTGACCAAATCATTTCGCAGATCTTCTTCTTTTTCTTCTTCTCTTTTTTTTTCTTTACTCAACAGCAAGATTATTAATAGCAAATCATCAAATAGACAAAAGGATTCTTTAGTTAGAAGTTCTTTTTTTCGACATTAAATCAGAATCATCAAATTGACTTTGACTCATTCAACTCATTTTACAAACGTATAAATACATATATACAAAAACACAGACAAAACAAACACATAACCGACCATGGTCAAATCATTGACCTTTTCATTCACTCTTTCAATTTTAGTAGCTCTTTTGAGTATATCTACTAGTGTTCAAGCTGAGACATTCAACAATGGACCTAATAGATTAGATAGAAAAGCTACTCCAGTACAACGAAATGTTGCTGCTAGAGCTGCTACCACTTCAGCTGCTGATCCATGGGCTAAATTCTCTCAATTTAACTGGAATACTTGGGCAACTAATTGGGGTTGGGCAGGTCACACTTTATCTTATGTGAAGTAAGTTGTAATCCCATTCTTACAAAATCATCGAATCTTCTTAATATACTAAATCTCACGTTGTATCTGTTTCATAGAGCTTGGTATTTCGATGAATACGGTTATAATTTACCAGATGGTGTTTACTCTTGGGGTCAACTTTCATACTATGTCAGTTACTTCGGTACCTACAACCCTTCGCCAAAGCCTTCTATCTCATCTTACGGTGCTGCCAATAACGAAGATCCTTGGGTTTACGGTACACTTGCTTCTTCCACTACATCAACTAAAGCTGCCGCTACTTCAACCACTTCGTCTTCTGCAGCTCCTGCATCTTCATCATCTTCAAAATCAAGTTCAGCTGCTGCAGTCAGTTCTTCTTCTATCGCACCATCAACTTCATCATCTTCAGCTAAAGCATCATCAACATCTTCATCCGCTGCTGCTGCTTCTTCATCTGCTGCTTCCTTGTCCGGTGGTGTAACAACAACTAATGGTTGGACATCACAAGGTTGTTATCAAGATGCATATCCACATTACGTACCTGATTACTTTGAAAGACAAGATTATATGACACAAGAATATTGCGCTTCAGTATGTTATAAATTAGGTAAACCTTTTATGGCAGTCGAATACGGATCAGATTGTTACTGCTCAACTTCACTTGGTTCAGGAAATTTCCCAAAATTAGCTGATTCACAATGTACTTATACATGTAGTGGTAATCCAAACGAAAACTGTGGTGATTACTATAAATTAGTTTTATTCAAATACACCGGTTCAACCCCTATCGGTACATTCCCATCATCATCTTCATCTGTTGCCTCTTCATCAGCATCATCTTCAGCTGCCGCTTCTTCATCAGCTTCTTCATCAAAAGCCTCATCAAGTTCTTCGTCAGCTGCTGCTTCTAGTTCATCTTCAGCTGCCGCATCAAGCTCATCAAGTTCTTCTGTAACCGCTTCTTCTTCATCTTCATCTTCAGCTGCTGCTTCTAGCTCATCATCAGCTGCCTCATCAAGTTCATCAAGTTCTTCTGTAACCGCTTCTTCTTCATCTTCATCTTCAGCGGCTGCTTCTAGTTCATCTTCATCTTCCGTTGCTTCAAGCTCTACTTCTTCATCAGCGACTTCAAGTTCTGCCTCCTCATCGGTTGCCTCGAGTTCCACATCATCTTCAGCTTCTTCATCAGTTGTTGTTTCCTCTTCAACCAGCTCATCGTCATCATCATCTGCTTCACCATCACCAACTGCCCCTGCCGTGCCATCTGGATGGGCAGTAGCTTCTTCACCATGTATTGCTGATGGTAAAACTGGTAGAGCATTACTCGGTTCCTTCACTATTGACTACAACAACACTATCGAAAGTTGTCTAGCTAAATGTGATGCCGGAGGTTACCCAATTGCCGGTATTGAATACGGAAACCAATGTTTCTGTGGTTCATACCTCTCAAACGGTGCTTCCCTCAAAACTACCGCCAAATGTGCTGTTCCATGTCCTGGTAATTCACTTGAAACCTGTGGTGGATACTATGCCATGAGTTTATATATTTCAACCAAATTAAACGGTGCCGCCCTTTCTGCCGATCTTTCGTCAGTAACCGCCACTTTACCCGACGGATGGTCAACTATTGCTCAATGTATGCCAGAAGTTAATGGTAGAGCTCTTACTGGTTACCAATGGTCAACAGATGCCATGACCGTACCTCAATGTCTTAACAAATGTGCTTCAATGGGTTACCAATATGGTGGTGTAGAGTACGGTAGAGAATGTTACTGTGGTAACTCTATTGACAATGGTGCCGATATTACCAAGACTTCACAACTTTGTGGTACACCATGTGCCGGTAATCCTTCAACAGCATGTGGTGGATGGAATTCATTACAAGTATTCCAAAATCCAGCTTATTCATATTCAAACACCGTCATTAACGGTTATGTCAAGACAGCTTGTTTACAAGAAGTTGCTTCAAGAGCCTTAAGAGGTGCAGCTTATAAAGATGAAGCTAATATGACAGTAGAATCATGTACATCATATTGTGCTGAACGAGGTTACATCATGTCAGCTGTAGAGTATGGATCAGAATGTTATTGTGGATCAGCATTAGTTGGTGGAGCTTCATTATTATTAACTTCTGGACAATGTAATATGCCATGTGTAGGAAATGCAAATGAAAATTGTGGTGGACCCAACGCTTTATGGTTATACATCAATCCTAACTCTTTAACTGCTTCAGTAACTTTACCAACTGGATGGACATATAAAGGATGTGTTGCAGAAGGTTGGACAGATAGAGCATTAAATTTCACTGCAACAAGTTATATTCAAAAAGGTACAATGACAGGTGAATTATGTTCAAGACAATGTGCACAATTAGGTTATAATATGGCAGGAACAGAATATGCTTCACAATGTTATTGTGGAAATTCATTCACAGGTGGTGCAACAGGTGCAATAATCGATACTTTAACAGATGGTTCAGGTCAATGTAATTATGCTTGCGCAGGTAACGCAGCTCAAATGTGTGGGGGTGCTTCAAGATTATCACTTTATTCATCTTTAGCTACTTTACCTTCAACTGGAACTACAGGAACAGGAACAGTTGTAATCCTTTAATCCAGTTGATAAATTAGACTTGTCATCAGCGTTTCCTTTACTTTCCTATAGAAATCATGTTTTATAATATTTATCCAATATTCATGTCAATGGGTTGAACCCATCATACATATTATTTTATTCTTTTTCGATATCCTCTCTCATTATATATTTCGGACACTTCTCCATGGGACTTTTTCTTTTGGTTTTTTCCTTCGACAATACCATAAATCAATTAAATATTATATATAGTCAAAAACATTATAGTAAAGTTAATAAAACAAATACAAAATCATTCAAAATATCGAATGTATATAATTTGCTGTAACAATTGCATTCTCGCGCGCAAACTTGTCCATATGGTGTTTTTGGGAGAAAGTCAATGTATAATCATATCTGACGAGATTGATTCTGTCTCAACTTCATGCAGTAAGTCTAAGTAGGATCAGAATTCAATCGTATAAAATCGAGTGCGTCCATTATTTGCCTCTTTTGTGGAGGGTCGGGATCAAATTTGTTGATGTTGTTTTACGAGCGAAAGACAATTTTACGATTATGATAAGATAACCGAAAAGCGATTTGATTCTGAAATTTGAATTTTTGAACTTGCCAGTTATTCTACCCATTCAACTTCTTCTGACAAAGAACCCAGCTCAGAACGAACAGTTTCGCTTCATAACCTGCCATTGGAAAAAGTGATTGATATAGTAAATAGAACGTTATCAAAACAATCAAAATCTAATTTTATACTTTATTCGAAGTGAAAAAAGCAGACAAAATGTTCTACGTTATCGGTTTAGGTTTAAGTGATGAAAAAGATATTACAGTAAAAGGATTAGAAGCTGTAAAGAGATGTGAAAGAATCTATTTAGAAAGCTATACATCCATTTTGATGTGTGATAAAGAGAAATTGGTGAGTATATATATATATATAAATCTATATAAATCATTTGTCCATCTTCAAATTCGAATTCGAATATCACATCTCAACGTATTTTTTCAAAAAAAAGTACTAATATCTTCTTTCGTTCTTAATATATTTATAGGAAGCATTCTATGGTAAACCAGTTATTACAGCTACTCGAGAAATGGTTGAATTAGAAGCAGATGAAATTCTGAAAGATTCTGATAAGATTGATGTAGCATTTTTAGTTGTTGGTGATCCATTAGGGTAAGTAGTATGACTTATCATGGACAATTCACAATCATTGTTTGTATATATGTGAAGTCACAAAGAGGGGGAAAGTAAGAATACATCGAGAATTGACATATGTCTTTATTTTCGAATCGAATTAGAGCAACAACACATACAGATTTATTATTAAGAGCAAGATCATTAAATATACCAAGTCAAGTTATACATAATGCATCAATATTAACTGCATTAGGTTCAACAGGATTACAAATGTATTCATTTGGTCAAACTTTATCTTTAGTTTTTTATACTGAAACTTGGAGACCTGATAGTTGGTTTGATAAATTAGAAGAAAATTTAAAAATTGGTGTACATACTTTAATTTTATTAGATATTAAAGTTAGAGAACAAAGTGAAGAAAATATGGCTAGGTGAGCTGTTTATACATCTTCAGTAATGATGAAGAGGGAAGAATCATCAGAAAAAAAAAAACGATGATCATCATTATAAGATCAATGTTGTGAAGTTGACCAACTATATATTTTTACTTTTTTTAGAGGCCGATTAATATATGAACCACCAAGATATATGAATCCCGCAACAGGATTTTCACAAATCTTATTAACTGAATCATTGAGACATGGAACTAATCCAGAAGATCGTGAAGAAGGAGTAGAATATAAAGAATCATTATTAAAACCTTCTGAAACTTTAGCAATATCATTAAGTAGAATAGGTACATCAACACAATCTTTAATTAGTGGTACATTAGAAGAATTATCAAAATTATCAGAAGAAGATTTTGGTGAACCTTTACATTCTTTAGTAATTGTTGGTAAAAAATTACATCCATTAGAGTTTGAATATGCAGGTAAATTTGCTATTAATGGTGAAAATGGTGATTGGTGGAAAGTTGGTAAAGATGTTTATGGAGTGGAAAGAGAAACTTTCTAAATGTCAAGTTCGATTTGGGTCTCTTAAGATAGTGATTAGAAGCATATATCGGATTTTTTAATACCTCGATTTCCATATGCATATATATATATATATATATACATATATGCATGATTTATTATAAAGGATAATCGACATCTATACAAGAGCTGAATATGGCAACCGAGGAAGAAACAACTGAAATGACAATAACTGTGAGACCATGCAAAAATACAGAACAATGCCAAAGGTGAAACTACAACGTGAATTTGATGATTTCATAGAATAAGTATTATATTGAATTGTTTATTCGACCAATGTTGACGTTTGCATTAATTAACATTACCATTGAGGTTATATCTATAACTTTGATTTAACCTTGACTTGAACTTGTTTATCTTGATTAGGTGGTTTCCAATTTAAACCTCTATACAATAAAGTTGAAGGCGCTGTACCGAATTCTATAGGTAATTCTAATCCATGTTCATGTACTGCTATAGTCCTTAACATTGAGAAATGATGTATTGCGTGCAAAGATATATACCATAACTGAATGAAAGTTCCAATGGGATCATCAGCACTCGTAAAGGATAATTGTCACAAAGAGATTTTCACTTACCTCTCTTCCTACTGTAGATCCCATAATCTGTTTAGTAGGTGTAATAGCTAAAACATTAACTTTTGATTCCATTATTCTTGATAATCCATTTTTCCTACTGTTATGCTGCGATAAACCAAATTCACCTGCAACTCCTTCTCCTGAAATGTCACCAGATAATTGGGAACGTGAATTTTCACCAAATTCAATCAAATCATCTTTTATTTCTTCTAAAGCATTCAGACATGATTTAATTGATCTGGCTATTGGATGTCTTTTAGTCGGTTCAATATTATCATAATTGATTTCTGGTATCGTAGCATCGTTCGTAGGTGATAATAGTGGATTAAGAAAAGCTCTAAATGATTCTATTACCTATATAGTTTAAGATGAAATGTTAATAAATAGTTCACACTCGCTTCATTGTCACGCATCATGAATCGTGAAATGTGAAATCCCATGTCTCTTCCTAGTACTTCCTCAATAACACGTATACCTCGCCCACCAATACTACCCTCCTTAACCCCGCTTACCCTCCTTGCCCTCCTTCCCGCTTCCGTCTCATCTCTCTCCTTGCCACCCTAACCTACCATTGCCCCCGCCAACATAAGAAAACACTTACATGTCTGAAATGTTTACCTAAAGTACCACCAGGCATCAACAGACTTTCTCTTGTTAATTGTTCATCAGTAGTTATATTTTGTTTGAATACATCGATTGAAGATTCAATCAATGAAATTGATAATTCCAACAAAGCTTCTGCACGATCTAATTGATCTTTCGACGGCATCGAAACTAGTGTATGATTTAATGATGTGTTTTGATTTTTCGATGGCATATTGAGGTTTATATATATATCACTCTTCCTATATGAATATGGTAGTATCACTTGACAGGGTGCTTTCGATTTTGGTCATCACTTGTATCAGCTGATGAGTCTCACTGAAGTCTTGATGAGCTTTGATGAGGTTGATTGCTATAAACTGATCAGGATCTCCTATCTATCGCCAATATGTTCAGAGATGATTATCATTCCTCTTCTAAATGACTGGAGATTACTGGAGATTACTGGAGATTACTGGAGATTACTGGAGATTACTGGACTGCCAAGATTCATCACCTGTATTCCGATAGATTTCCGATCAAATCACCACGTGGGAATTACTCCGTAGCTGTATATATAAAGGTTCTATGACGCAGTAAAATACAGTACGAGGTCGTGTTTCATTTTTTATACTAGCCAAAAAATTTGCATCAATCAACCAAGCTATGCATGATAACAACGACAATAAGTATAGCGATGAAAGGATATTGATAGATATATATGTATAGCTCCTTTCCAATCATTGACTAGCTGCATATCAAATCTTTGAATGTACTGCGTTATAGTATAAGCGAATCATTCACCCTCGACTACGCACAGCTTGGTTTCGAAATTGAACACAAAAGGTGACAAGCTGTGTTGCTACTGCACATTCTCACACAAGATAGATTTTAGACTTTACATTTCAGTATACTCTAACGACCATAACATAACACGGATTTGACGAATTTAACGATAAATACAGCAGATTATAGCAATTTAGATCTTTATCACTCCCCGACCAACGGTAAAATCAACATACAACAAATACACCCTCAGTCATATTGATACAGCCCGAATCAAAATCAACATCGATAAACATGCCTATACCTGGGCCTCGTCCCAACCCCAGTGGGCATGTTAGTGCGAATGTAAACACAAATTTTGCATCGATGCCTGACCCTCAACCTACAGGATATAAGCAAGATTACGCTTATGGATCCGAAGCATCTTTTCCCAATTATCAATACAACGAAGCGCAGGAACCAATGAGAAATCATAGAGCTGATAGATCCCAACCAGGTTATGATGATAGATTTGATGATGGTGATGTTGGATTATTGGGACCTTCTTCATCAAGAATCGGTGACAACAACAACCACAGTAATCGATATGAGTATAATAATCCTTATGAAGAAAGAGATGATTTCAATGATCACGATCACGACAATGATATTAATCAAGAACAACAACAACCAAGATCAATTTCACCTTCTTTAGGACCATGGGATTCAGCTTCACAAAGATCATTACCTTATCATTATAATCAAAGGAATTTACAAACATCTAATCATCCACATTCATCATTAGCACCGGGACATACTTCTATTAATGGCGTAGAAGGAAATCATTCAAATTCACATAATAGTAAACCTTCTGGTACAGGTGGATTAAGTTATATAGATGAAGAAGGAGAATATTATCGTACGGATAAAAATAGACCTGCTTCTACATCTGGTATGTTGACCAATCAAGAACGGGAAAGAGATCAAGTTGAAATGGGTTTAATTGGAAATACGAATCAACATTCTTATGGTGGAATGACCAACTCAAATCCATATTCCTATGAGTTAAATGAATATTCGAAATATGAAGATTCTCCTTATCCATATCCAAGCAAAAATAAAGATAACCCTAATGGTGGAATACCATTAAGAGGTACGAATAATTTATATGATTATTTGTTATTTCCAACTGGATTAGATAGATTATTAGCTTTGTTTGATGTTAATTTTGGTCAATATCCTATTGAACAAGCTATAGAAAGGAAAAGAAGAGGTTTAGGTGGGCAGAGATATCCTATAGCTGCTTGGTGCTTGACTATTGGTAAGCTGAACACTCCCTCATTCCATTCCTCGATGGTGGAATTCCTATACAGTAATATCTAAAATGATATCGAGAAAGTTCCGGTCTACAGAACTGATCATTATGAGACTTTCCTGCTGACTTACGAACTCGGACATGACAGTGATGACTTCTTTGATGGTGTATGAATTGGTAGCAAATTATCAAGCTATGGGCTCCCCTATAGCTACGAAGGTAAGTGAATTTCTCCTCATTTAAAAACTCTAACCACTGCATCTGGCTAAAATTGCTGTGAATCTTCTCGAAATGAACAGCCCACCTTTAACCCCATGGTACGTCTTCTTCAGCTCTTCCTTCCATCACTACAAAGGGTTAAAGCCAAACGACTTGCTTGATAATAAGCTCATCCTTCCGCTCATCTCATAGATCGGACCATCGTCAGAAGTTCTTATCAATATCGGGGCTAGATTTCCACCATGTATGAAATACGTTGAAGCCTTACCTCCAACTTTCTCATTGGCTTGTCTAAACGATACTTCCAGGTAAGATGATTACACTCAACTCATGAGACAAAGGATTTAGCTGATATGCAGATGATATTGTCTTTATAAGTACACCAACGACACAATGTTCTATAGAAGAAATTTGTGGTCATGGTGGATTTCATGGTGAAAATCCTGATCGTAAGTAGTGGTCCATGTCGAAAAGACACATTTTTAAGATTCGGGCTAATTAGAGTCCAATTATACGTCGAAACAGAATCATGGAGATTCGTCTATCCGATATTTCTACATGTAGGAATTGTTCATCTTATCTTGAACATGTTAGCTCAAATCACTGCTGCCGCTCAAGTCGAAAGGGAAATGGGTAAGCCCGAAATATCCTTTTCATCCTTTGTCCGGTGATTTGTTGTTAATCTCAGTTTCACTTTGATAGGTACACTACCATTTCTGATAGTATACCTTGCAGGCGGTATATACGGTTTTGTATTAGGTGGTAATTTCTCTAGGACTGGTATACCCAGTGTAGGTGCAAGTGGTGCTCTATTTGCAACTGTATGTTCTCCCCTACTTCCTCTTGTATAGAAATTCCATCCCATTTAAACAAACTAATTATTTGGAACCTACGTAGAATGCCTGTGTTCTCGTTGATTTGGTCATGCACTGGAAATACGAGGAAAGACCGAAACTCAAAGTGAGTGACTGAATAGACCATTCTAGGACAGCCGAGTTGATTGCATTTGTGTGTGTGTTAGGCTTTCTTACTGGCCATCGAGTTTTTGATCGGTTTCGGTATAGGTTATATGTAGGTTTTTGTTCTCTGATCTAATAGTTCTTATACTTGATGTAATTTGACTAACAATCTCTTATTCCAGCCCTAACGCTGTAGACGGTCTAGCACATCTAGGTGTAAGTGAGGATCTTAACTGCCACCTTTCCAGGTTTCTCCGGCGTCCATTGAGGTCATATGCTAAAATACCAATATGGTTTTAGGGTTGGGCAATAGGCATTTTATTAGGTATTATATTATACCCATCTATATCAGAAACAAAAAGACATAAATACATCTTATGGGTAGCTAGGGTGATTGCTTTTGTTTTAGCAATTTTAGCTTTCGTATTAACTATAAAGAACTTCTGTAAGTATTTCAAGCTTAAGATACATCCAATCAATTTCTTCAGTTGATACTGACATGATTTGTGTTCTTTCTTTATCGAACTAGATACGGATGATCCCGTAAGTTGTATTTCAACTCGCCACTTTCATTGTAAATATTGATTCTTTTTGGTGTGATCGCAGAACGCAAATTGCGAATGGTGCAGATATTTATCTTGTATACCTACAAATTCAAATGAACATTGCAAGGGAACAGTAAGTCATGGGGCAGGCCCCCTTTTCCTGGGTTTTCGTCGGTGCAAAGTCGCTGACTATATCATACTAATAGGGGATAACGGTAACAAATACAACAACAACCAAGCGATCTTGGGATCTACTCTAGTCACGGATGGATATAGGTTCTCTGAATCATAGTCTCTTGTGATAGATTCGAGAATTCCAACAAGCAACAAGAACAAAAGCACATATTATTCATTCTGTAGCATAATTATATCGCCATGGACTTTCTCGTTTTGCCATAGATCTTTAAAGGTAGACCCCTTTTTGTGTATACCTAGTACTTCATGATAGTATAGATAGATGCCTTGTGTATGTTCTCGAAACGTGCACATTAACTCGATCACAGATTACATATTTTATGTTGCTGCTAAATCCGTCAAGCTGACATGCAATATGAGGAACAGGATCAAAGGGTTTAGTGAGATCTTTTTCGGTGAATGATACTATATGCTACATAGTGGTCAATGAGTAAAGGAGAAAGACAAAACTATAAAATCTAAAGTTAATGAACCTCCCCTCTTGCTTTGTGTCCACAGGACGACCATCACTTCCTTCCTACTACTCTTACTTTTTTGTCGATCAATCAATGAACATATCTAGATCCTTTTTAAATACGACTTTCTAGCAGTTACTGAAAAGCTCACATACTCTCTTATAGAAATTTGACTGTTTAATCAACTGAACTGATTAAGCTTGACCCTGTAATTTCTTTTCCCCAAATTCTTTTTCATCTTCATTCCTAAATACAGTTCCAGCGAATTTTTTTGCGTAACCATTTACCTGATAAGAGTTGAAAACGAAAATAAAAACGAAATTGTCAGTCACCTTGACTCTATTTTGCTAGTTTTTAAAATGGGTAAATGAACGATATAATCATTGTTTCATTACGGAAAAAGGTTCAAGAACTAAAAAAAAAAGACTCACTTGTTCTTTAAATGATATCTTTTGATCTGAAGTTTGTTCAACTACACCACCTGCGCCCGGTGCGGTAGCAGCTATGTATGAATGTTTAGTTAATGAATGAGAACAAATAGGAAGCGATTAAATAGGAGTGCTGCCTCCCGCCCCCTATCTTCCCTCTCTTCGCTACCCCTACCTTCGATTTCTCTAGTCTTATCTCTTCCCTCTCCTCAAGCCCTTCCTCGCTCCCATCACTGCCCTCTCTCACCTCTTCTCCCTCTCTCCCACCGACAGATAGGGGGTGCTCAAATCAGGAACTGCCCCCCCCCCCCCCTGGAACTTCTCGTTTCTCTCTTCTCGCTCTCCCGTCTCTCGTCTCTTCACTCTACCTCCCCTATTCTCTCTTTCTCTGCCCCTGTACTCTGTCTTCCTCCGCGACCCTCTCCAATCTATCTCTCTCTTCGCTTCTTTATTCAAAATTTTGAACTCACCTTGTTGTGGTTCAGCAGTTTCCAGAGGTGCTGCAGGCACACCAGTTCCAGCAGCTACTATGGATGGAGGTACAGCTTCATTTTGTGCGACAGTAGGTTGCGGGGCTGTTGTGGTTGTTGTAGGTTGAGCTGACATTTTGCTTCAGTTAAATTTGATTGAAGGTAGGGTAATTGTTTGTTTGCTTATTTATTTAGCAATTATAATAGATACCTTGATGTAAGATAGATAAAGTGAATGAGTAGTAAAACAATTGGTAAATATGTACTTAAGGTGATACTGTAGCAAGCGGCAAAAGAAGGAATTCATGTTCTCAATTCCAGTTGCTTCGGATGACGTCATCTCAAATAACTTGCTGCATGCTTCAGCCCTCATGTTTTCAGCTTTTCGTGATAACAGGTAAGCTTGATTTTTTCTATTTGTGAGCTAATGTCAAATGCTGACGGAATGATAATCCTGTCAATCAAGAAAACATTGATTGATCTTATATACATAACATCGCGATAATACTATGCAAAACTATATCCATATTATTGTCCATCGTAACTCATTATGAAATCATTATACACATTACATTAAAAAAGCATGATCAACTTGATAGAGACTCACCCTCTTAATGAGGTCTTTAATAGAATTACTACTGTTGGTAATGTCTTTGTCCTTAACTTTGACTTGGTGATTCCACTTGAGGTAATCTTTCAGGTTCAGCTTGTGTACTAGCAGGAGCAGCACCAGGAGGTAAAGGTGTTTTATCATTCTCTTTTCTATTTATCGGCGATGCTGCAATCGTTCCGATATGTAATTCACTTGGTCCTGTCGTTTGTGGAGGTGGACTGAGTTGACTTGCGCCCAAACCTTCTGAAGCCCAAGCTGGCAAATCACTCTGGTGAACCGCAGTCGGATAAGAATAAGTCACACCTGTACCAGACGAAGTCGACGTCAAAGTAGGTGATGCAGGTACAGGCAAATCCGTTGCAGCCAACGATAATGGTCGATTTGAATTAGATTGATCAATTGGTGATGAATTAGATGTTTGATTTGTTATGGGTGACGATGCCGAAAGCGCAGAACTTGGATATTGGGCAGAAGAAGAGGAAGCAGGTAGATGATCCGCTACGTAGTATGCCATACCTGCACTTCGCTTATGAAATCCGCATTTCTCGTAGAATGCTATCAGACATATATAATCAATTAGCTTGGTATTTTCTGCACGGGAGCTACAATGAACTTACGCATTTTAGGCTCCTTACAATCCAAGATAACTTTATAACAACCTAGATTTACAGCCAAATCTCTAAGACCAACTACCAATTTCTGACCTAATCCTTTACCTTGCATTGAATCAGAAACAACTATATCTTCCAAATGTCCTGAAGCTCCTGCATTATTGATGTGTTTCCTTTCAACGATCAATGAACCTGATGCAACTAATTGATCATTTTCTTTATTTACCATAACAACTATATAGTATGTTCCGGGACATGATTTGAAATGTTGGAATATAGCTGAATACACTGATGGAGCTAATGCTGGTGATTCCCTTAAGGTGTTAAGTAGTTCAAAGTGTGATCGAAGGAGATCATTTGACGCCAATGGCCGTACCTATTCATGCTATCAGCTACCAATCCTGGAAAGACAACATGAAATCCGACTTACATGAACATTATCTGGTAGGCCTAATCTCATACTTGATGGGATATGTGTTGGACTGAACAACAAATCTAATTTATCGTCCGGTGTGAAAACATTCATTTCTGTATTATCGTGGAAATGAGGTACAGCAGGTGGTCTAGCTGTACCAGGTTCGTTTGTTGTAGGTGCGGCATCTGAGCTCGAGTCAGATATAACAGGTGAAGATTTAATATTATTCGAATCTTCAGTAGGTTGAGAAATCTTTATTTTGGTTCTCGAGCTTCCGGGTTGTGGTCCCTCATCAACTGGATGATAAGATAAGACACCGGATCGGGAAAGAGCCGGAGCTGGTGGGAGTGCTGTTGGAGCTATGACAGGAGAATCGACCCCGAATAGTAAATCGGAAAAGGTGATGAGGTCTTCGAGAACGGTATCCTGTAAAGTCGTGATTAGCATAAGAGCATATATTTGATGAAAGTGGCCTACCTTTCCCTGATGGTGCTGTAACAATGATGTAGTATCGGTAGGAACCTGATCTTGACCAAACAAGACAGAATCTGACACCTTTCGTTAGTTTTGTACAGGTGCATAGTAAGACACAAAATTCACTCACTGAATACGACTGCCAGATTCTTGGCATCCATTTTATTAATAGCCGATTTTTGGTTCACTCGGCCTAAATGCTCAATTATAGCTTGGAAAGTAGTCTGATGAATTGGAGGTAATCTCCTCAATCTAGCTCGTAACGATGAGAAATTGCTCTCGATATGCGATTCTCTACTATCGGTGTACTTGACTCTTTCAGGGTGTGGTAATGGGAAAACGGGCTCAGGCAGTTCTCTCAAATCTGTGAGAAAAGGGGGCATTAGTCAGTGTTCAGCATGAGCAGGAAGGGGGGGGGGGGAGGGGGGGGGGTAGATTTGAGAAGTAGAAAACATTCGAACGCAGGAACACTGGCGTATGACACACAAACTTACATTGTTTCAGCACATTACCAATACTAGCCACATCATCTTTCTCATCGAAGACGAACTTTTCTTCATCTAACTCTATACCTTGAATCATTTTTTGTACACCGGCATGTCTACCACTAACTCTATATATACCTTCGAAATTTAAACCTCTTTCATCTATAGCTAAAATTGATTTTTCTAATATAGTTGGTGGTCTACCATGATCTGTAGAGTCACCTCTTGTGAAATCATAATCTGTTAAAGATACACCAAATATCAATGATTTACATGGCCCAACATAGAAATTCTCATATGGTATAGGTGCAATTGGTGGTGAGACTATTGAACGTAATCTTGTACGGAATAACATCACTAAACATCATTTAGGTGTTAGTTTTCTTGTGCTGTGCGCTGTTGACGTTATAAGGATACAGAGAGAAAGAATGAATGGAAGTGTTGGATAGAGCAAGTAAGGATGAGCTTCGACTTACTATCTTGTTCCAGATTTATACCTTCAATAGCTTCTTTAGCAACTTCAGTAGCCTGAGCATTTGTAGCTGCTGTACCATGCATAGTATCCATATAACTTTCTAATGAATATCTTAATCGTTTACTCAACTCGTCATTAAATACCTCTAAACTGTTCATAGCTGAAGCATGTAATTTTTCTCTTCTTAATCTTAATGATTCTAAATGGAAGATACCAGTTCTATAAGCTTTATCTGCATCATCAGCTTCTCTTTTGGCTCTTACACCTCTCATTGCGCCTATTGCTTTTTGACTGTTCGCTTGTGATGTTGTAGTTCCTCTTCTTTGTAGATTACTATTACTGTTATTATGTCCACCTAAATCTCCATTATCCCCACTATTACCTGAAGCTCCAACAATGATATAATCGTCTTTCTCTTTATCCTCTTTTCTATCTTTTTCTTTGTCTTTATCTTTATCACCACCTAATTTTTGCATAAATGCTGAAAATCCTTTTTTACTTTGTTGAGCTAAATCGTTAAATACATCTTTACTACCACCACCTCCACCACCTGATGCTGAACCTGCTCGTAATCTAGATGTTCTCTTTTCTTCTTTACTAGGTGAAAAGGGTGCGTGTATAGGTTCAGGTTGAGATAATGCTGGATTACCCATAGGTGGTAATGGTCCAGTAGAAGTCGGTGGAGATGTATACGATGGACCAGCAGGAATAGCAAATGGATGTTCGTGTAGAGGTGTAGTTGCTGGAGAAGGGGGTGAGGGAGTAGAAAGAAGTCGTGCTTGCATTGCTATAGCATGTTCTTGACGTTTATGATCCTATATATACATCAGTGGTGAACATTACGACAGGCAGCTTTGACTCAAGGTTTTCGCTTACCTCTAAAGCTTGACATTTGAGGTAATACGTCTTCTTCAATTTAGGTAATTGGGTTTTGGCATGATCATCGTACATCTATAGACCCATTAGATATATCGTCAACACTGCCTTTAGTGATCGTTTCCTATCATTCACATACCTCATTGGCGAGTTTCATGTTATCCTTGAGTGCGCCACGTATCCTTGTTTGTTCTTCCTATATCAATACCTTGTTATCAGTAGAAGGATCTTACCTCAGAAGCGCGAGAGCGAGATGAGCAGCACTTACTTTTAGCTTTAACAATTCCTTCATGACATCTTCCCTTAAAGCGCCAACCATAGCTTCTCTGGACTGTATCTCTCTTTGGGTATAATCCCTGACTTCTTGCCATGCTTTACGTGCGGTCGCTTTTGACTGTTTCTTGTGTGCAGCACTAAAGACCATACAGTCAATCAAGATAAAGATACGTTAATCATTCCTTTGGGAAAGAGAAGCTTACTCATCATGTAAACTATCAATAGCGACACTTCTATCATATAACTTGGTTAAATTCTCTATATACTGTTCTTCGACTCGTATACGATCTTGGAAAAATGATATATAGTGCTCGTCTTCCGATATTTTGTGCTGTGTAATGCGAGTCAGCGACCATATTTACCAGTTCGATGACCAGTTGCAAGCTCCTCCATGCCTTCCCGTCATTTAACGATACCTCAACAGTGACTGTTATTTTCCTTGAGGGTAAAACTTTCGATCATATAAAGCTCAATTAGATACCAATCTCCCTCTCCAGCATTTTTCCACCCCCTTGTCCTCCCCAAGCCTTTAGCCCGATGATCACTACTTCAGTACTCCTACACTCCACTCTACTCCCTGCCCTTTCCTCGACCACCAAGAGTAGTCACTACTGCTTCTATACACCCAACTATCACCTTCCTCATGCTCCACAAAGAATATGATCACTGCTCTGACACTTACCTTGAACTCTCTCAGAACATCAAATCCTTCTAATCTTCTTAATCCATATCCATAGTTATGACCAACGTTATTTAGTGTAGCGTTGAGTGAACTCGAAGAACCACCTAAATCACCTGACGAATAAGCGTAAGCCATATTGGATGACCCTTCCACTCGAGAAATGCAAATGGTTTTATGTGAGTATAATGTAAAGGAAAGCAGGATAAAGGATGTTGATGGAATGTATATGTATCTATGCTATCATTTTCTGGTTTATGGATATATGGGAAGTGCGGGTAAGTTGTTACAACGCCTTTATCTCTCACTCTCAGGGTGGTGTCAAGTGTTGTTGGTGTCGGAATTAAACTGATACAAAGATATTACACATACAAGGCACAGCAGTTTGTTTTTCCTTTCTCTTATGTCATTCTCACAATTTATTGATAACCACGCAGCTATCTCAGTTTAATCTCGGCATAATAGTTAGGCTCAATTACTGCGTAAATATACCTTCTTGACATAAACTGTATGATGAATGTGATTGCAAGAACGACCCCCTTGACCCCACGATTCCGCCCTTCGTGCTATAAGTCTCTATGCGTACGGTGGTGAATCGCCGAGATCAGTGAGGTGCGTAGCACCTATGCTTGTCCTTTGAACCCTCAGCCATGAACGAAGATTGGCATTGTGGCAGTCCAAACCATCGATAAGATAATAATTCCATATGCACAAAGCTCACCTACCCATTCAAGGAATTGACGGCTTATGATCATTCGCTGCGAAGGTCAGCCCAAAGTGTCGATCAAAGGCTTATCGTAGTGTGACAACTATCGCAGGCATATCCTATCGTTCAAGACAACATACATAATTCATTCTTTGTTTAATGTTTAAGTGGTTTTATTACGAGCCACTACGAATTCCTACTGACATCATACTTTTGTCAACCTTTGTTTTTTTGTTCTTGTCTTCTTTTTTTTGGTTTTTCGGAATACTCCATAAGACTAAGACATAATCGTAATTCATTGATTTTCGTTTTCTTCACTTTCAATCAAAAGAAATAACTTGAACATTTTACCACTGTTCCTAAAGGTGAGTGGATTCTCGATATGATTACAAAGTCATTTACCGCCAGAAGCAGCTTCAGATTGATAATCAGCAAAGTTTGATCCAGCTGATACGTCTCCAAAATCAGAGTGCCAATCGGCAGCGGCGGAGCCTATTTACCAGATCAAGAGAATTGTGAGTTATTGCAATGAATTTGTGATCAATCATTCACAATCTTCTCTTGTCACCTCATTATTGAAATGAAAGCAAAAAAAGAGAAACTTACCAGCGGCAACACCTTCAGAGGTAAATCCCATATCTTGAGGAGAAGACATTTTTTTAGAACGTAAAAAAAAAGTTGCGTATAGGGTTTGGAACTTTTATTTTAAGAAGTAAGTTTCATCGTAATCTGATTAATTGATTGTATTTTTCGCTTTGAAAAAAAGAAAAAATAGAAAAGAAAGAGGAATTCAAGAAATCGAAAGAGTCAACCCTCCTTTTTATCTCATTTTCGATCCAACGTTTGAACGTATAACATAACCTCACAAATAGTGAAATCATGTGGCGGATTATGAACAAGAAAAACTTCTTATTGCTTACTTGATACTTCTCACAGTTTTGTCTTCAAACTGGCTGCCTCCTATCCGTCGTACATTCTTTTGAAACATTCACACTCCTTCAATAGCATGTCACTCTTTATGACAAAAATGTGCATCGGGGGAAGAGGAGCAGATAACCAGCATGGAATCTACATCTATGTCAGAAAATGAGATCTCTCAAAGAGTTCTACTGATTCAGTCGTACATCCATCACATGATTATTGTCCTATACATCTATTCTCATGCGAAGATCTTGATATCTCATATCATAAGAACTTAACAATACGAGTCACTGAGATTTTCATAGCTGATGTCACTACTTCCCACTCCACATATTGGTTCTGCATGACATGTGGTCGTACCGGTTGCTCCAGACAGAAAATGTGTTGCCATACGCAATAGCGAACAAAACCATGTTTGAAAAGATCATTTTCATATTATTGGGCGTTCAAGTCTAAGAAACAGGTACTGAGCCAGATAATCCTGTCAGATGAGTCTCGAAACTGCTACAATATTCCTCAGTAGTATCTTGCGCCAACAATGGATTTCTTTGATTAAGATCTTTGCATGTTTCGAATGTAGTCTTCACGAGGTAGTCCAGCTGGTGCCAGACCAGATCCAGAATATATCGTCGTAATTTGGAGGCATTGCGATGTTGTTACTGAGAAGTATAGAAGACAGACCAAATAATCTGGCTCTTGCTTTCTATTTGACCGTTTCTCTTCATTCATGAGTCTAAATACTTTCATGACGCACTACATGACTATCGTTCCCACTCTTCTAGCTTTCAATCTTACGATTAATCTTTCTTTTTGTTCTTTTGAACTTGATCATGAACGATTTTTGCGCCTGCCCCCACTGCTACACCACCTTGGATCACACCGTGCACAGCTGCTACACCATATCCACCCATTGCAGCACTTTGTAAAGTGGCGAAAATTGCGCCTGCACCCCCTGCAGCTTGCGCACCAGCGGGGATCCAACCTATTGATTGATACAACGACGTACTGTAAACCAATACAACCTCCTGCTTCAACGTTGATGGTGGCAAGAATGAGAACAGTGTTCAAATCACCTGCTGCTGGTCTCATTCCTGCAAACCCCAAAGCACCAAGCAACGGAGCAGCTACTAAAGCAGGTGCAGCAACGATTAAACCTGTACCAGCGAAAAAAGCTGCTTTGCCAGGATTGTTTTTGATCCATCCTTTCGCACCGCCATTCTTCTCCGGTTCTAAATCAGTCGATATTGTAGCGCAACCCGGCTGATATTTTTTTCATTCTGATCATCATCATCATCATAATGAACATCTATCTTTTCTTTCTTCGGGATTTCGGGTTCTGATCTGACATCTTTAGACTCGATGATGCTTACTCGAGCTTCTTGATTTTCATCCATTGGCATCCTATGTAAAGACTCCTCTTGTTATATTGAATGCGTGGTATCATATCTTTCAAGCTGATCAGGGGGGCAAGTCATCATTTTGAGGTTGTTCTCTTTTTTTTCCCCTGCACATCAAGGGGAAACCTTAGCTGGGCGATGAATAATAAACAGATATACAATCAAATCAGAAATTATACATGTAAAACACCTTCCTTTGAGGGTTACTAACCTTTTGATCGCCGAGAGTGAGTCACGAGGACTAGCGGCGAGAACCGATCAGTGCCTGAAAGAACTACTTTGCAAGAGGATATATGGATCCTGTTTGGCACAAATTCTCATCTACGGCCATAGAAGGTATAAAACACCGCCTCTCGTCTGCTCGGCGCAGTAAATCACCAGCTAGACTAATTCAAGGTCGCTGATCACAAATATCTGGTCAGATTCGTCGGGGGTGACCCCCTTCGTCACCAACAACGCCTTCGGCGTCATCAGCAGGAAAATCCACCTTTTTTCAGCAAATTTCAGCAACTTTCAACGCGCTTTCAGCTTCCTTGACCTCAAATCTCCACCAATCTCCACCAAACTTGGTACACAGTCTCTACTATAGCTCTTCTATCCCTCGTAAAAATTCCGTCGCCCTTATCATTATCAGAACCTTCCTCTTCGCCATCACTGAGATTTTAGTAGAGGCCTGTGCGTCAAGTCCGACAAAATATTGATTGTTTACCATCATTCAACGTAGATCATCAATCAACTAAGCGGACAACCTCCACCCTCACCTCCACCTATCTCGTCGGCAACCACCGCTCTTCTACGGCCAGCCGTAGAATCTACGGCTTTCTCATAGTAATACTACGGCCAAGCCGCAGGATCTAAGGCTAATTCTACAGCTCGGCGGGTGCCGCACGAGATACAACATGAGTGAACAACCTCCACCTTACACTTCGCCTGGCTACCTTGCAACTACATCCTCTTCAAATAACAGAAGCACTAGACCTAAGCCTGGGGCAGTATTTGGAGGAAACAGCCAGGAATCACAGCAAAGGCCCAACGACAATGGCAAGGGACCTACAAGGGTGACAAGGAGAACCTCACCACGCCTCCAAGAGCAACAGAATCAGCCTCCTCCTACTAATCCTGCTCTTAGAGGACCTCCAATAATACCTCTCCCGACAACCTGCCCAGCCTGCTCCACCTTCAATGGCAAGGATATCCTACAGCATCTTCGTCGCAGTCACAAGGTACAACACTTCCTCCTCACTGACTTCCCACCAGGTTCGGTTTCCATCTGCCCAAAATGCAACACAGTCACCAAGCCCACCCCAGCTGGGAAATCAGCACATGACAAAGATTGTCCTAGAATACAAGAGGAGAAGAGAGCTATAAGGTCGGGGCAAAGGACAATGGACCAGCTAAGCGCAAAGAAGACTATACCAATCAGAAAGTCGGCATCAACAGGATCTGTTCGCCCAAGCCAGCCAGCAACTTTGACTCCTGTCAGACCAAGCCCTTTAAGATCGACCACCTCTATGAACAGCCCTTATACTCCCTCGGCAACACCAACCGCTCTACCAACACCTCCAGCCCTTCAGACAACCAGAGCTCCCTCACCTGAACCATCACCTAGCACTGCTCAGAGAAGGTTACACCAACCAGCACTACAGCCAGCCCCGGAGCCAATGCAGCAGCCTAGACCAGCCCCAACTGTGTTGCCACCAACCACACAGCACCGCAATCTTAAGGATCTAGTACCCCTTCCTGGTTCAATAAAGCATCTCCATCCCTCACTAGTCCGCCCCTTTGTCGACAAAGCCTCCCAACTTGCAGCAAAATACAATGAAACGCCGACAACAAAAGCACTAATGGATATTCTAGCTCTTGTTAAGGTTGGTCTAGTACCGGAGATGCGCAACGGTTATAAGAATGTAGTAGAACGCCTCGTCGCATACCCCGATGTAGCCTGGCCAGAGGTTAGACCAAAGGAAGGAGGTACAAAGAGTAGCAGAATTAGGTCCAAGGAACTAGTAGAAGCAGGGCTCATTGGCAGAGCGGAGAGGACTCTCAATAGTGAGGCGGAGGTAGCACCGGTAGACGAGAAGGTGGTAGAAAATCTAAGAAAGAAGCACCCAATTGGCCCTTCAAACCCCTTCAATCTGCCTCATAGAGGTCAATCAAGCTCATCAACCTTGCCGTACTGGATCCCCAGTTTGAACTCTTCCTATCCACGCTCACTGCTCAGATAGCAAACGGGGTTGCCACCGGTCAAGAACTACTCTGTGCGGCAAGGCTGACTCCATTGGCTAAACCTGATGGAGGAGTTCGACCCATAGCTGTTGGAGAAATGTTCTATCGCTTAGCAATGAAAGCTATCTTTGCCACCAACTTCGACCCCAGCTCGTTGTCACCTCATCAATTTGGAGTTGGAACCAGAGGTGGTGTAGAGCCTATAGCAAGAGCGGTGCAGTTCTCCTTGGATGATCATCCGGCATTCCCCTACAAATTTGTGGTATCACTGGACGCTTCCAACGCATTCAACACCTCTCAACGGAGGAGAGTTCATACAGCTGTCAATAAGTACGCTCCGTACTTCCAACGAGTAGCTACATGGTCATACAACAACCCAACACCCTTGTACATCCACTCTGATATTGACAACAAGACATACACTCTCTTATCAGCGGAAGGTCAACGACAAGGTGACCCGATGGGCCCGTTCCTCTTCTCAGTAGCTCTCCGGGACAAGATCGAAGAACTCCAACAGCTTCTAGGCGACAACTACCTAGTACTAGCGTACTTAGACGACATCTTTATCTTGGGGATGGATGATAAGGGGTTAGAAACGGCAATAGGCTTCTTTAGTCGGGAGGATTCGCCACTCACACTTAACGTCAACAAATGCAAGCAATACAGCCTTGAAGAAGTTAAAGAAGGGGGTTTAGAGTTGCTTGGTACCTGTGTTGGATCTCAGACAGCTAGAAGGAGTTTCCTAGAGAAGAAGATAGATGAAGTAGAGCAAGATATCGACCGACTACTCACACTCCCTCGACAACATGCCCTCCTTATCCTTCGCCAATCCACTCAACAAAAGCTGCGACATCTAATGCGATCTTTGTATTCGGATGATCTAGAAGACTTATGGCTGAGGCTAGACGAGGTACTGTGGGGGGGGCTGGATAGGATACGTGGTGTTAGAGCTCCAGCCTCAGCTGCTTTCAGAGATAGAGCCATCAAATCTTTACCGGTCAAGATGGGTGGACTTGGCCTTTATTCCCACCAAACCAACGCTCCGTTGGCCTACAAAGCAGCCTCCTCGCTGGCTGTCAAGACACTCTTACCTCTAGTAACAGGCTTAGATGATAAGGTAGAAGTCCTATCCCAAAGTGCCATGTGCTCTGACGCTTCAACAATCCTTTTTAAACAAATAATGTCAGAGTCATCCCTTTCCGATAGAGTCATCATCGCCGAATCATCTTCTCTCTTAGGCAGAAAGTGGTTATCAGCTATCCCGTCAGCCACCAGGTTCACGATACCCGATCCCGCTGTACAAGCCAACCTGTGCTACCGCTCCTTAATTGCAGGATACACAGGAAGATGTAGGAAATGTCACCTAGATAACTCAGTTGGGCATGACGAGTGGTGTGGTGGTAGGAACGATTATCGACTTTCAAGACATGAATCAGTAAAGCACCATTTATCGGCTGGTCTACGCTCAATCCCCTCTTCGGCAGTACATATAGAACCCTTCATTACCAGAGTACGCAACCGGAGGAATGACATCAGGATAGTTATAGATGATTTAGAGCGTCCGTTAGTAGAGGAGGAGTATGATCTCAAGGTAATATCGCTTAGTGCACCAACCCACATGGATGTTATTAAAGCAGGTGGTAGAACGGTGACGGAGAAGGAGGAGATAAGACGTGCAGAGGAAGACGGGAAGTATGTAGAGGAAATCAATAGAAGGATGAAGAAGGTGCTCAAATCTCAAGCCCAGAAGAAGGTGACCGCTCTACCAATTGGTGAAAGAGCACCCTTTGTGCCGCTTGTCATTTCCACCGGCGGCTATCAAGAGGAGGGGATGGAGACTAAGCTCAGAGAGTGGAAGGGATGGAGGATGCCAGGGGTATCTTATTCATGGATGCTAGTCAGTGTTTCTGTAGCCCTTGCTAAGGCAAGGGGGAAGACGTTCTTAGGAGCGAGTTCATAGACAATTGTACGCACGGACCGGGTGGTTCTATTTATAGATTTCCTTTGTAGACCGTCCTAATAGAGCTTCATAGTGACATGCATCTAACTCGGCGCAGTTAAGTTGCCTATCGCTCGGTTAGTACCAAGGTGGGGGACCACTTGGGAATCCCGGGTGCTGTAGTTTTTGTTTTTTGTTTTGGTCACCAGCAAGTCCGTTGACGTAAAAGATAGCTATACACCAGCGGGAAACAGAAATTATTGTCCAGAAATATTCACTGGTAAGCGTGCTTGCGGATGTTCTATTGATCTCAACATCGTCCACAACGCCATCGCCTCGTTTTTCATAGCCTGAACGGCGTTGACAATACGCTCATATTCTGGTATTATGTTCCACGCAGTCCGAAACACAGCGACGGCACATACTAGCATATTTACCTGGATGTGAATACTCCCTTGTATATCGTATATTCTCCTGTGTATCTTGTCTTGCGTTTCATGACAACCCATATCCATCGAGCCTTGATTGTTCTTTCAATGGCGTGAAGCCACTTGAGAAGCCATGAAACATGGTTTCACTTGAATGCCTCTTATCGCAAGGCATCTTCCATGCTGTATAGTCGGAAGTATATCCTTTTAGTCGACTGATATTTTCTGGGTTTTCTTTGATACTTTAATGAAATTCTGATGTCCTGATCAAGCATGCAGTGTGAATTGAGGGTTATGCAAAACCCGAATGACCATTTGGGCATCCCTATAAACTCAGTAGTGCTTAAAAGTTGATGCCGAAAATCCTTTTTATGTAAGAATAACTTTGAGTGACTTTCCGAAAAGGTTTTTTTTAGTTTTCACCAGTGCGGTTTTTTAGTGTCTGTGGTATTCACCGGACGGGACAAGTCCTCGTTGAGTGCTAAAGATGAGTATATTCGCAACTGAACCGCAGATAACGTGAAAGCGGATCTAGGTGTTCTCCCCGCATTTCATGATAGCAGTAGGATACAAAAGACTGACTAATTACGATAATACCATGATATGCGGATGTACGAGGCAGAAGATCTTATTAATGATGTAAGCTATTTTAGATTCAAATAGATCGTTCTTTCACGAAAAAAGCAGAAATCATGTCATGTTAACTACGGAGTGGAGCTGTCCGAAGTATTCAGGATGATTGCTTGGCTGAAGCCGGACCTCCTTAAAATGTTGCAAAGGGGGTTCTCCAAAATAGGTGTACATTACTTCATATGCGATTGTAATAGAAGGGTGTCTCCATCTCAACGGAGCATGGTCTCGGTCCGTATACTTCCTGGTACCGTACATGTACCATATTTCGGCGTTCACGTAGTAGGAAGTTTGAAAGAGGACAAGTACGATAATCAGCTTGGCCTCATGTTCTAAAATACGCCTCAAATAGTGCCAAGGTGGTCCTCATGCATGTACTGTATATTGATTCCTTACTGTATGAGCTTTCACAAAGGAAATGATACGAGTTGAAGATAGAGAACGATATGTAAAAGTCCGTCTGTCCTCTTGGTGACCTCTTTCGAAGATTTCAGTGTTCGAGTAAACGTATAGACAACGCCACTCAAGTAATCAGGGGACAGTTACCAATAAAAGGTAAAGAGAGTTTAAAGCCACATTAGAAATGAAAACGAGATATCAAGACCAGGAAGAGACACATCAGAGACAACCTGTAAAAGGTTAGAACTGAAATTGGAGAAGTGTAAAAGCTAGATTGCTGCGGTATGGTATCTTAAGGGAGAATGCCGAAATTTAGACTTTCGCAATTTCGATTAAAATTACGAGATGGCTAAAAACGCCTTTTTCAGAGAAAAATCTCCTTTCCACATCTTTTTCACCAAAGAATAAGAACAAGCTCTGCTTACATACCTTGAAATTTCAAAAATACCCCGTTTACTGGAAACACTATTTTCACATCTAATCACTAAAAACGCCAATATATAAAACGATCTTCACACCTTATTTTCTTTTCATAAGACCCTTAGTTTTATTTAATACAGTACAAATAAGTCAGGGATTCTCAAGTGCTGCTTCCCTCACTCCCAAGAAATGAAAGGGAGCAGCCAAAAGAAGTCTTGGTTCCAGAAATCCCAAGATGCTTATTTTTACAAATCAAAGTTGTGTCGCATCATCAATCCAAAAAGAAATAAGCAAAAAGCCTGGATGCCGTATTATTCCTCCTTCCCAGTCGTTATTGTATTTTAAATGTCTTTTCCCTTACGCTAACCAAACTTTCTTTCTTACACAAGTTTCACCTAGATTCGTGAGTTTCCTCTTGACGATTTCCCCGTTAACTAAACGATGAGATTCAAATTAACGTCTAAACAACCACAACCGCTCCCACTTCTACCACTTAGGATAACAATCAGATAAATGAATTGTTTTGGCTTAGTTAGGCTTTGGATTTAACCTGTTTATAGTTAGCTCATAAATTATTCTATCGGAGAGAAACACCTGAATAAACAAATCCCTTACTTTCGCAATATGTGGAACGCTGAAGGAAGGGTAAAAAAATAACAATGATGATGTGATATGCACGATAATAGTTAGTTAATCTTTGTGAATAACCACAAAGGTACCATACATTGATTCTTGTTCTAATTCAGTTACCTCGAACTAACTAAAAACATTTTCTAATGGAGCTTTTTTATGGCTGTCGTTGTAAGGTAACAATCAACAAGGCAGAAATAGGTTTTCTTCTTGGTCTCGATGGTTTTTCATTTTAGCGTTAAATCTTATAAACTAAAACCTGGAGGTTTTACGTTTTGTATAATAGTTATCGGTACCATTTTGATATCATCTCATGGGTTAGGATCATATGAAATTCAAGGAGGTTATACAGTACCCGCTTCTATTGTCACTTAGTTTCGAGAATCACAAGTCAGAAGAAGAAGAAAGATACCTAGACAAGACAATTATAACAGATGTTTCATTCTCGAAGTTAGAGAAATCCAATACATGCTTATTTCTTCTTTTCAACAATTATAATTCGCATTTATCTAGATACTGTGGAACGTACCTTCACCCCTTCCTTCACTATAATCACATTCCAAAGGTTTCCTTCATCGAACAATACCATATAATTCAAATCCAGATTTAAACGGCAATCATCAATAAACCACATACGTAGGAGGTGGAACAATCTTTTTAGCCTCCTATTCAGTTGAAATCAACACTCATTCAAACTTCAAACATTATTGTAGATTCAACAACCAACTTCTGGACCTCGCACTCCGTAAATCAGGCATCAGCATTAATTGAAGATTGAAGATTGGAGAACTTCGGACCTAAATCTCATTCCTATCAAAGAGGGAAATTAGTGACTTTCATTTTCATTGTATGAAACAAAAACACTTACCAGTATCCAATATCAATTTAATCATTCAATTATTATAATACCAATAATCAATAATCAATCATCACATCCCTCGGAAAGAGAAGTTAGGATATACGACATTGTTAAACTTTAATTATCAGATCAAAGAAAGGACATTGATTATTCAATAGAAAGGTTAATTTTGGTTGTATGACTCCCTCTCAACCTCTCAAAATAGAGATTCAAAAAGTAGATCTAGAGGAGAATCCGCTTTTTTCCGTCATTATTAGAAAGGTTGTTTATAGAAAGTGTGTTTGAATATAGGTTAGACGTTTTTGAAAATCCAACAACTTTTATTTCTTTTAATTTCGATTTCGATTTTCTTTTTTTGATTTTAAAGAGAAGTCTTCTTCACTGGGACCTAAAGATTAGTCCAAACACCTTAACCTTTTCTTTCAATCCGTTTATGTTTCCTGTATTCGGTGTGTGTCGACGTATAGTATAGTATAAAGAAACTATTATTACGTCTCAAACACAATAAAGTAATCAAAAAAATACCATCCCCACACCACAACGGTAAAAAAACAATTACTTTCTTTAGATATAGATATTAGTAGTCAGAAACAGTAAAACGCATCCCGTATTAGATAGATATAAGGTATTAACGAGTAACCTGTATAGAAAATACCTAGAAGATCAAATTGGCCGGGCCAAATTGAAATATATAACCATCTACTGTTAACCGAACCTTTCCAAGATTAGAGATACAGAGATTCATATATACTTGGGAGAAGATAAAATACACACTTGTTAGGAAAGAGTTACAATCTGGACTGGCTTAGCAAGAAACTCCTCTTCAAGTTATCTACTTTTGGTATCATTAGTGAAACACCTACAACGGAGAAGGCAAGTAATATCTTTCGGACGATCAATCAAACTTAATCATAGCGAGATATCTTGTTAAGTTCTCGGAGGTTGAAAGATCTATAAAGAGGGCTTGTAAATTCTGGTTTATTGGTTTTCGTTTCTTCATCCATTCAAACAATTAAACTAATCAACCAATCAAGCCTTCTATTTCAAACAACTATCAATCCAAAGCCACTCAACTTTACTATTATACATTTTACCTTATCTTATCTTTATTTAATTTAATATAATCAAAATGCCTTCAAACACATTCGCTACTTCAGGAAGAGATTTAATTGGTCACAGAATCGATAATGGTAGATTAGAATTTTTACAAACTTTAGGTGTTGGCGCATATGGTGTGGTATATTTAGCTGTTGATTTACATGCACCAAAACCAGTTTACTTAGCTGTAAAATGTTTATTAAGAGCAAATTTGGATTCAAGACAAAGACATTTTCAAAGAAGAGAAATTGCTTTACATCAATTAGCATCAAGACATCCAAATGTTGTAACTTTACATAAAGTTTTAGAAGAAGGTGATTATATTTTCGTTATTATGGATTTCTGTGATGAAGGTGATTTATTCGGTATGATTACTGAGAAACAAAGAGTAAGTTTTTCGGTCGGCTTTATCACTTTATATGAAAAAATGAATGAAAACTAATGATTCTGAATTCCTTCTTTAAATGAACAGTACCTCGGTAATGATTATTTAATCAAAAAAATATTCTTACAAATTATCGATGCTGTTGATTATTGTCATAGAATGGGAATATTTCATCGTGATTTAAAACCTGAAAATATATTATGTACATCAAATGGAGAAAAGATATGTATAGCAGATTTTGGTTTAGCTACAAGTGAAAGAAATTCAACAGATTTCGGTTGTGGATCAACATTTTATTTATCACCTGAATGTCAAGGTGGATTATTTGAAAGATTAGATTCATATTCAACTGAAACAAATGATATTTGGTCTTTAGGTGTTATTTTAGTTAATTTAACTTGTGGTAGAAATCCATGGAGACAAGCTTGTCCACAAGATGAAACTTTTAGAGCATACGTACATAATCTAGATTTCTTAAGAACAATATTACCAATTTCAAAACAAACAAATAAAATCTTAAAAGGTTTATTCGCATTAGAACCTAAAGATAGAACTCCATTAAGAATTTTAAGAGAACAGATATTAAGAGTTGATTCTTTCTCCATGTCAGATGAAGAATTGAAATACGCTCATTCAGCTGCTAGAGCCGCTGCTGCTGCTGTAAGACAAGCTGCTCCTGCTCCTGTTCCTCAACCTGCCCCAGCACCAGCACCAGTACCTGTTCACATCACTCCAGCGCCAGCTCCTGCACCAGTTAAAGTTGCTCCAGCACCAGCACCTGTACCAAGAGTAGCAGTTCAAGTTGTAATGGGTGAAGATGCAGAATTGGATGAATTTGCTGATCAACATGCACAACGGAAACATCATGCTGTCAACAGAAAACATCAATACCAGCAGCAACAGCAACAGCAAGAATATCCTTCAGATGTATCTTCATGGTCATCAGGTGAATCATCAACAGCCGGAGCATATCAAACTTTATCTCAAGCACAAATTGATTCCAATGTATTTGCTCAAATTGATTTCTCACCACCACAACCACAACCACTAACACAAGGCAAATCAAGACCACAACAACGACAAACGGCATCAAATGAAACTCCATCTTTAATTCCAGGTGAAATTGAAATGAATGAAGAAATGGATCCATTAGATATGTATATAAGGAGAACTTCATCAAGATCTTCTTCATCAGGTGATATTTCTTTACCACCAACACCAGATTTTCAGCCTATAGATACAACTAAAGCTAAACCACAACCTATTCAAATCAAAAAACAAATCAATAATAACAATCTTAGATCAGATTTATTACATGTCAATATGAATCCTCAAAGCCCTTTAAGTGGTGAATTCATCTTATAATCCTTGGGTTTTTTTTTTTTTGGCATATTTCCAAATAGTTTGTCTTCTTAACATGTTTGAGCATGATCATTTTTGTAGCTAGCCTGCTTTTAACGTTTTTCTTGCAATTCTTAGATTATTAGATGGACGGTATAATAATATTATATTTCTTTTGTCTCCTTGAACCATTACATATGTCATCATTATTCCTTTGTCCTATCTCTTCGAGATTATTGTAGCATCTTTTATTTATTTTTGTATCATTTATAGATAGATTCATTACTAGTACACGTTCAAATTCAACATATTGTAATTGTTACACATTAAATGCATAGATAATTATGACTTTACCATCTGCCAATGTTGGTTATTAAGCAAACTAGCACCAAGAATGCCATTAAAATAACGCCATTCCACTTAAAAAACCCTCTAAGAATGTCACTCTTAATTTGGAACGAACATTTATCTTGTAATTGTAACTTCATCACTCTTTTCTTCATCTCAAAATCTCCAAGCGCCCTTCTCGGATTATACCCCTCATAGCCTTTTTCAACTAGAATATTTCAAACTATTTTTGCAGTACTCGTTACAGTCTAAATATTATTATACTCGCCTCTATATAGGATTCATTCCTTGTATAGTTAGTTGTACTACTTCTTATCTTTTTTACAAAGATTATTAATTCCCTGAACCGGTTTGTTTCACATATCCATTTTACCTATTTCTTCATCTCCGTCTTTCCGTCTTTTTACAATTATGGCTTGGCAATGACGATCAAGTTCATCATGCTGTACAAAAAATTCACCATTCATGTTATCAGGCTGACGATCACATGAAACCCAAAGCCAGGGAACTCATTTCTATCAGGCTGTCAAATTTGGGATCGTATGGTAGAAACTCCAGATAAACTCAATCCCACAATACACTAGTATAAGCTCTTTCCGCGGGGATTTTTTTCTTCTCCCCCTTAGCTTATCGCACTTAATCCGTAATCCGTAATCACAACCCTATACTTTCCAAGAGACCCCTCTGACGCTTTGTTTCTCCGCTCTGTTGATAGTCTACTATAACTTATCATGCACTGCAATCCCTGTTAGAACAATCGAAAGAAACGCTATTAATGTTGTACTATAATAATATAGCATACAGACTCTATGCGATACAATTATTGATCATGTGGTTACACCGCTATGATTTATATAATTGATAATTCATCCCCTTTGAAAGAGTGTTATCGATAGTCCGATTCCTTAGCGGTTAAAAATCATCATGTCATTAGATCAATAGCTCCGAACTGCCAAGCTAATTCTTATTCCATTTCTACAGAGTAAGAACTGTAGTGTGTCTTCTCCTTGCATGTACACACATACCTTGAAAGGATAAAGATAGCAGGAACGATAACGGAGCATATTGAGTACTGCATCTTGCATCGCCTCGATCACTTGGTTGAGCTTATCTAGGTTATATCGTTAAAATTCCTATACAGTAGTTACTACCTCTCAAACCGTAAATTTTCAGAGTACACATATTTTACAGATTTTAACATATATAAGAAGGCTTCTCTAGAGAAAGTGTATCGTTGATCTTGATCGAAGTACATTATAAACATTATCGATTATCACACTAGCAATATAACGATTGAAAAGAAACAAAGAAGACACCACACAAAACACCATAAAATCATTAACCAAAATGCAAGTTTCATCATCAATATCATCAATTCCATATAATTCAACAGGACCGAAAATCCGTTATGCAATATTCGTGAGTACATGGTAGAATGAACTATTTATGGGTACTATATTTATACTATACTTGAATCAAATACAATTACAAAGCTAATGGTGTGAATTCTTCTTCTTTTTCTTCATTAAATGAAATGAAATGAACAATGAATAATAATCAATTAGGGTATAACAACATTCCTTTATATACTTATTTTATTATTCACTATATTTTTACCTGGATTTGAATTGGCTTCATCAATAAGTTTATGGATACAAGTCTGGATTGGTTTATTAATGATAATTTATTATCCATTCGCCATTTATCTTTCAATAAAGAATAATTCAAGAAATAGATTTGATCAAGTCGGTGGTGAAGTTGCTATTGGAGTTTTATTGGTTATATCATGGTTAGGTAAGTTCTTTTAGAGTTCAAAGTTTATTCTTGTTTTGATCAAAATATTGATTAACGAAATTCGTCTGGAAAAAATAGCCATATTCGTATTTCAAATGATTATGGTTACCGGGGATTTTTGTCAAGATACAGATTCAGGTTTTTATACGGGTGAAAAAGGTTGTCAAGCTTCACAAATTGTAATAACAATTTTATCAATCATATTACTTTTATTACATTTAGGATGGACAACTTGGTTAATTGTTTTAATTCATCAAAATACATCAAATAGAAAAGAAAGAGATCAATTATATAAATTACCTTCACATCATTTAGTTAAAGGTAAATCATTCATTCAACATATTTCTGCTAATAATAATGGAGGAAAAAGAATCTTAGGTTCAGTTGATAGTGAAGAAAGAGGTTTATATAATCACAGACTGTAAATCAAAGTCATATCATTGAATCATACACTTAATATATCCTTATAATAGTCAATTTCATGTTATGATACTCATTAATTTCCTAAACCCAATCCCTAATATCATTCCTTCGTTTTCCCTTTCATACATAACACTTAATGCTCTTTGTAGATATCGTGCTTCTCTCTCCTACAACTTCATTTTCTTCATTTGTAATATACTGTATATACACCAAGGACACCTCATGTATCATTTATCATGCAGATCAGCTATGTCAGTAATGCAATTCTCTTGTCATGAGATCTCGTCAAACCAGCCTTTGCGCGAAAAAAACGACTAGATACGATGCACCTCATGTCCAACGCAGATCGTATTCCGACTTAGTCCAACTTACTCAGCATCCTTACTATTTGAGCCTTAGTCCAAAAAACCCCACCTCCCTACAATTTCCCAATACATGTCCAGCTTATCTGCCAATCGCAATCATAATCATCATTCGCTCGCTGTAATGTTTCACCGCATCCAGACATGATAGTAGGATGATCACATGACGGGTCGATAAGAGACAGAGAAATATGTATACGTTAGAAGAGAAAATTCATGAAATGTATATCAGGAAACCATTTTATGTTGCGTATCTGAGGAGAGAAAACGAGATTAGTTGGAATTCGAAGCGGGTCATGCGAACAAGCCGTCTATTTAAGCAATACGCTAACTCACTTTCTAGTCCATTCCCTTGCTGTAGCTTCATATCGAGGTCTATCGGTCTTGTAGGTCTACAAGAGGAATTCGTTGTCAGCGATTTTGACATAGCGATGATGAAGTGCCATTAGAGAAGTTATGGTGGGTTGCAATAGCATTTATGTTTCCACCAAAAGATACGATTTTCAAGACAGGTTGTTTCCTCCATACAACCGCAAAACCGGGAGAGAAGCAAAATATTGTAGATACTCACGTTAGCAATCTCCGGTACCAAAGGATCATCAGGGTTAGGATCTGTTAACATTGAACAGATTGAGAGAAGAACTATGTAAGGTGCATGGAGATAATCAGCATCCTTGTTATTTGGTCCAAGAAGTACACGATAAAGCGCCATAAGGTGTAAATTAATGAAAGGAAACGACCGAAAACATACCCTTTGAGATGGTTAATGCGGGACTCCATTGATCTCTCAAAATATCCAAACAGATTGAACCGTTAGCATTGATATTTGGGTGGTAGATTTTGGTGGTGAATTGGACCTTGGGTGGTTTGAATGGGTAGTCTATATTATTAACAAAGATGACATTGTCAATATGAGTGGTAATTGTCATTCAAATACAAGGGAAAGTGAGCATACCGGTAGGGAAAGTAAGAGAGCTATTGACAAGTTATGTTGAAGTCAGCTAAGAACCCAAAACAATACTCTTCGGTCAGCTTACAGGAAGAAAACACCGCCAGCATAAGGAGAGTCGGCCTAAAGGATGATTGTAACGATGGTAAGCTTCTTCCCTCTGCTTGATCAAAGTAGCCTCCACCAGTGTATACTTACAGGTCCCATGATAGTAGCTTGCCATTGGAAAAGGTTATCATTGATTGGACCAGCTGAACATGAAGACGGGGGATCACGTCCGAGATCAATTAATTCCTATTGTATAACAACAAAAAAAACCATATCGCGTGAGCATATTTTTGACATATGAATCCAAATACGATATCTTTCTATATGAGGATGATTTACCTTGTTAATTCGTTTAAGAGCCATTTTGTATTCTACTTGTATATTGTTATTTGTTCGAGGAGGTGAATTGTTGATAATTTGATTTAATGAAGAATGTTATAGAATAGAGGTGGCAAAGAAGAAGGAAAGAAGATAGCAGAAGATATTTAATCAGTCAACTTTTTATATATCCCTTTACTTAATTAGAGATTCCTTTGAGTTCACTTCAAGTAGTCGTTGTAGATAAACACTTACCTGTTGAGAATTATGTTTTTCTTTTCAAAAGTGACTGATAAGAAGTAAAAAAGTATATTCAAAAGGTTAAATTGATAAGATATAAAGATGTAATGAGGTAACTAAGTGAATGAATGAGTTGTCAGCAATCAAGGAGAGAGAGGATGAGGCGCATCAACGGTCTAAGCAGAACCTGCACTAACACTGTACGGCATTTTAATGTAATAACTCCGAGATGTGGCATATCTTCCTCACATTATATCAGTACCGTGAATTAGATAAAATACAATATGATATGTGATATGCATGTTTGCAGATATTTATATTACTACGAGTATGTCCATATGTCCATATATATGTTATGTGTCAAGGGAGTAGCCTCTTTACAGGAACAATCTCAAGGTACAAGGTACTACACAAGTCCTTTTACAAGGATATCATTGCTTCACAAATTCAGATAGAATTTTTTTTTTCATTTTATTCCAAAAAGAATAAAGCATTAACTAAAATCCAAACTATAGCAGCTGGCCAAGCAATAGCTAAAGATTCTTTCCAAGATTTAGCAACAATACCACCATTTCTAGCTTTCCATAACCATATGAAAAACTTTTTAAATGTTTCAATTATTCCACTTAAACCTTTTCTTTTGAAAGAATTATTATTTGAAGTTAAAGCAAAATCTAATAAAGATTTATCTTTTTTAGATGCTGCTAATGTCCAGTCTGAAGTTGATAACATTCTTGGCATTGTTACTCTTCTATTGTTATTATTTGGATTTATTATTGTTGCAGGTGAATTTAATCCTTGTCCAATAAATTGTGATTGTGAAGCTGAACCTGAAGCTAAAGAAAATGTTGATGAAGATACTCTACGTAATGTTTGTTGATTCTGTTGAGAAGAAGAATTACCACTTAAAGGATAACTCGTTCCTAAAGGTGTATTAAATCCTAATCCTGTATTTGTTTGTTCTCCATTACCATTACCTGGTAAAGGTAAAAAATATGAACCATTATTGCTATTGTTGATGTATTCATTTGCCGGCGTTTCTATTGGATTCAAATTACTGTTTCTGTTATGATTATCATTCATATATATATAACTTGATCTTCTTGATACACTTGGTGTAGGTGAAGAAGGATCATAAGTATTCTGTGATCTACTATTTCCAGATTCAACATCTTCATTCATTGTACCTAAACCTGATGCATTATGATAATTTGATGATACACCAAGATTCGGACGATATTCATCGACAAATGACATTCTAGGTGAAGCAAATGGTGATACAGGTGCAGAAGCTGAAGGTATTCTTGATGTATAATTCAATAACTGATCTGAAGATGGATTCGATACGAATCTTGAACCTGTAGTAGTTGATCCTCTTGGTGTCATTGCACTACTTGATCCGACAATACCATTTAATTGTTGTGATGATTTTCTACTTGGTAACGTAAGAGGTACAGGTCTGTCCGATACACCTCTTCTCATTGACAATGAAGGATTTGGGGGCATATTTTCTGAATTTTTCAATGCTGGTGATAATCTACTTTTCAAATCACCATAAAACGATCCAGGTCCACCACCATTTTTATTTGAAGAACCAGAACTAGATGACCATCTTTGCCATGCTGAACGTATATTTGTTCCAAATAAAAACAAAAACGTCAAAATTGCTAAAGGTATATATACTCTAGAATATACGCCCGATTGATCAGGTAATAGACATGGTCTATCCGCATGCGTTATCGATCCGGCATATCCAGTAGATGGGGGTGGCACCAATGATAATAGTTGGAATCCAGGTCTCCGTATACCAGTTGAAGATGAGAATGATTTTATAGTAACTTCACGTATACCTTGAGGATGTCGATGTTCACAATAATCATGATCATCTCCACTAAATACTATACTCGGCTGTAAGGCATCTAACAAGAATTTTGAAGTTTCACTACCTAACAAATTCTGATATCCTGGTCCTGCACCTTTCAGTATTCTCCCTCTTTCTCGTAGCGGACCACATGAGGAAGCTTCAGGTCGAGCAAGTGGGATATGCGATATCAATATTCTAGGCCCAGGTGGAGGATCTAAAAAACCAAACTTCAGCTACTTGCTTATTCTTCGTTATACCTAACCATACTCACCTTCACCCAAATCTTTAACAAACTCGATAACACCACCTTCTACCCCATCCCATTCACCAAACTGCATTTCAGAGGCATAACGCCTGTAGTCTTCCTCCACCAGTCCAACAGCATCCAACATTATCAGACTGTGATTTGCTATTGGCAATATAGCATTGGGTGGTGAGAAATGATTTGCGTATCTTTCTCTTGCATAAGGAGAGAACATTTTGTTGGGACCTAAAGGTATATCGTGGTTCCCCGGTACAAAGTGCATCGGTACTGTAGAAGGTAGTTGAAATATGGAACGAAAAAGGCTATGATAATCTTCGTATCTATTCTCGACAAGATCTCCCCTTAGTACACGACCAGTGTCTGGTGGAAAGATTTCGACTCACTCATTGTCACTCATTACACCCCTTCCACAGTCTAACATATCTCCGACGACTATAACAGCATCTATCCTTCCTAATCGAGTTACGACATTCCAACTTTTCCTCATGAACAATTCATCTACCTGCTGTTTTATCCAATTCACCCAAGGTCGACTGCCTTCAGGGTACGATAATACAGGATGAGGTACATGAGGATCGGCTAGTAATACCACATGTGTAGGTGGTGAGGTAAGTTGAGGATTGGAACGACGAAGCGTGGAATCGGGGAAGCGACATGTCGATAGGGAGTGAAAGAACTGTTATATGAGGGTATATATTAGTTCCAATCCAAGCGGTAAGAATGACTTGACAGACTGGGGAAAGGGGCGAAGAAGTAATGCGGACGAGGCGGAGAAGGGCAGAGAGGAAAAACGTAAAGAGAGTGTGGATATGATAACGTGGAGATACGAAGGGAAAAAGAACAGCTTGAAAGTTTAGTTTGATAGAAAGTAATGAGAACCATATAACACTCACATCTCCCACTTCAAACCAAATAACCAAAACTACCCAACCGAACCTTAATGCCAATAATTGGGTTCCTCGGGATTTCAAACCTGATCTCCTTCCACCATTTGATGTTAATCCTTTTTCATTTGATGAACCCAAAGAAGGTGATCTTATTTTCGGTGAATCAAGCATAACACGATATTAACGGAATGTAACTTTCTTAAGATGTTTCTTCTGTGAATTTTGAGAAAGGTTTTGAACATATATTCTTGAGTAATCTCTATGATACGTATTTTGAGGAGAGCCGTTACACTTCAAAATCGATGATGTACCCGTTGATGACACGTATAATATTGTATGTTGATCTGTGTGAGTCTGTTGTGTATTTGTATCGGTTGACTATAGCTGATAAAGTGGAGGGAGGTAATTAAGAAGGACCTGCCTTTTACCACCTAAGAAATTATCGTAATCTGATATTTTGTCTTCCAAGTGACAGGTATGAGATGTATACAAACCACGGTGAATCTGCTTCTCTAAGCTTTTGATAGAATGTCCAATATATATAAATAACAAGTCAAGATAGTGGGATTGATATGGAATTAAAAGGTGATAGGAAAAACACGTCCTGTAACACAAAAAAAAAGGCCAAGAAGGGCTCGGAACAACAACAACAACATACAAGTAGTATATTAGACGCGATTTCATTTAAATGGTGTACTGGTTTAAGTTTTTCCATCAATCATAAATTGTTAATCTTATCGTAAATTTAACCTTTTTTGATAAAATATATCAATAATTAGCTGAATGAACTACGTTGAAATTATAACTTATAACTTGAAAATCTTTATATTCTACAAGACTAACAATAGACAAACAAACGATACATTGGTATATAGGTAGGACAAAAAAAAAACCCTTTTAAACAAAATGTCAGAGAATCAAGGATTATTAGTTACAGCTTCAAAAGTACATTTACCATTTAAAACTGAATTATTAGATGATCTTTCACCATCTTCATCAAAATTTAAAAATGGTCAACAACCTAAATTAATTGGTATTTTATCAACAACTAAAGAAGATGCAAAAACTTATGCTGAATTTACAAGAAAATCATGTGAACAAATTGGAATTAAATTTGAATTAAGATTAGTTGGTGAAGCAAGAAAATTCTACCTAAAAGATCAAGATAATGTTGAGATTGATGTTGAAGAAGCTATTCTTGAGGTGAGTTTGAGTCTTACGACAAGGTCCTGATTGTATATACATATGATATAGATATTAATGAATTTAAGTATCGTGAAAAATTAGGCAAATGACGATCCAGAAGTAAACGGTATAATGGTTTATTATCCAATTTACGGTGGTAGACAAGATCAATATTTACAATCTGTCGTTTCACCTCAAAAAGATGTTGAAGGTTTAAATCATCAATTCTTATTTAATTTATATCACAAGTGAGTTCAAAACGAATTTATATTTGACTATACCAGGTATTTAGTTATTTTGTGTTATTGTACTAGATAATTGATTTTGATTTTCCTTTTTCAATTATGTATTTAGTATTCGATTCATTTCACCATTAACTTTAAGACCAATTCCATCATCTCATTTACCTACTCCATTAGAAAGTAAATCTAAAAAATCTATACAACAAGAAGAAATTATACCTCCTGGAACAGTAAAATCAATTTTACCTTGTACACCTTTGGCTATTGTAAAAGTTTTAGAACATATTGGAGTTTATAATAAATTATTAAATTATGGTGATAGAGCAAGAGGTAAAGTTATTACAATAATAAATAGATCAGAAGTTGTTGGTAGACCTTTGGCTGCTTTATTAGCTAATGATGGTGCAAGAGTTATAAGTGTTGATATTGATTGTGAGTTACAAGTTAGATAGATATATTAAATTATCAATGAATATCTCGAATTAATCATTTGATAAGGAGATAAGATAAAATTATTAACGGATTTTTTCTTTTTAATAAAAAATATAAATTTAATTTAGCAATTATTGAATTTTCAAAAAGACCATCAAATTCAATAACAGCTAATTCTGAATCAACATCATCAAAATTCAATCCTCATCATATAACAACACCATTACCAGAATTTAATTTATCACAAGCGTTATCAATATCTGATGTAGTTATTTCTGCTGTACCTATATTATCATATAAAATAAATACAAAAGATTTAAAAGATGGTTGTATTTGTGTTAATGTTGCAGGTGAAAAAAATTTCCAAGATGATGTTAGAGAAAGAGTAAGTCGGTTTTTTTTTGGGTTTTTGGTATCTTAATCCTATTTCCCATATTAATTCCTAATACAATCATCGAATTCACTGAAAAAAAAACTAACCTTGATTCTCGATTATATCGTACCTTTTTTAGGCATCAATTTACGTTCCTTCAGTAGGTATGATGACAATAGCAATGTTACAAAGAAATTTAATTAGATTATGTGGTTATCAAGATATGGTCAAAGCTGCTGGATTATAAGGATTTTTTCCACATCTTCATTATCTCAGTGAAGTTTATCAGGACATCTTAAACATTCAGACTCAACCTTACTAGAAAGAAGATTTTGAATTTATGGAGATGTATTAGATAAAACACCCTTGAGAAAATTTTGCTTTCTTAGCCAAATATCTTCCCAGATCACTATAGCGCTTTTTTACGTGCATATACCAATCATAGAATATAGACTTCAATCCGTGCATAATGCAATTACCCAGCTCCTAATACACTTACCAATTAGCCTGATTCTGTATCCTCGCATCTTTATTCTGATTTATTGTTTGCTGAATAATGTTGCATTGGAAACGAGAAACGAGAAACCCCTAGTCATGCTGACATCATCGTGCAACATGAATTATCTGCCAACTGTTGTTCGCAGTTTCCTGTCTGACAATGGTTATGTAAATGCTATTCATCCGCCATCATATATGAAAGTTTGTTCTTCTTGTATCTACTTCTTACTTCTTGCTTTGGATTATATCAAAAAAGAAAATATGTGGTGAAAAGAAATGGGTCGGAAAAGAGAAATTTATTCAATATCGTTGAAATTCAATTAAAGGCATTATCTCGGTCGTGAAAAGGGAACTATGCGATAATCCACATTCAGAAAGGAAAGTTTTTGCGAGGAAGGAATCTATTCGCTGAACTTGGGGAAACCGCTTAAAGAGTTTTTTCGTCTGTTAAATCAGATAACATCATGATCATTAGCATAAATAGCTCAATAATATGAACTACGTAACAAAGTGTCACTTACGTTCGAAACTGGATGGAGCGGTAGTTCCAGCTGGGTTGTAACCGGTAGCAGAAGTGTCTTTAGCGAATGGGTTGGTTTGACCAGTGGTTTGTTGAGATTTTTGTTTAACGTTTCCAATGACAGGTCGGAGAACATTGTAGTAAAGGACTTCAGCACCTCGGGTAGCGGGAAGCATAACTAAAAATAGGAAGAATCAGCTTAACGTTCATTGATACATACACGAGAATATGTTCTATGCGTTTTGGAATGTAGCTGGGGTCGTGAAAACCTTGAGATACTTACGCCAGATGGTGAACAAAGTTTTGAAAACAAAGTACATTGGTACCCAGTAAAGAATAGCTCTTACACCCATTGATTCAGCCAAGTTCAATGAACCGAAAACAACCCAGTAAGTTAACCATTGTTTGTCATCGTTTGATTGAGGTGATTCAATAGCTTGGATTGACAAGTATGCAGGTAAAGCCCAACCGATAAGGTTTGATACTGGTTGAGCGAGACCGAGGAAGTTGAAGAAGATCAAAACGACAGATCTATGTGGTCGAGGGAGAAATCGAAATGATCAGTTAAGTGCGTCTTCGGGGAATTTACTAGAACTTCTAAGCCATAGTCGAATGATGATCGTACGAGCAAAAATGTCTTGTTCGAGAGAAGGCTGGAAAGATGATACTCACGAAGCAGCTAAGGCGAGAACACCATAAGCTTTAGGAACTTTAGTTTGTTGTTCGATGTTTCTAAGGAGAGGGTATTTGTTGAGCTATGAAAGGTTAACAAAGGAAATCAGTCTCGCTTATCCTTCGTGTAAAGCTCTTCAGAATCAGATAATGAACACTTACCTCGGCATCAAGAGCGTTAACTTGACCAGTAGCGAATCTGGAAGCTTGTTGGGTGTATGGGTGGTTAAGGAAGTTTTGTTTGATTTGTTGGGATTGAGGAGCAGCCATCTATGAGAACAAACGAAAAATTATGTTTAGCAGGTTGAACGATAAGGTATTTGTTATCGGTCGCTTTGTTCGCGAGTTGAGCAGGTATAACGAAGGAGAACGAAGGAGAGGTAGAATTATCGTCCCTTGAGAGCCGGGAGGCATGCAAGGTAAGGAAGCCATGTATCCTCAATAGAACGATGTTCCATTCCATGTTGAGTAGATGACGTATCATCCAACTCGTTCGAGCGTTCTCAACCCCTCGCGAATGCTTCTTTACGCATCTACGGACGATGGAGAAGAAAGATGGTGCACTCACTTTGTCTAGTTTCTCTTTATGAGTATTGTTTGCTTGTAGATAGATAAGCTAATTGGATATATCGATGAATTGATGATTGATGAAGAAAAAAATAGAAGGTGATAAATAATAAGAAAATCAAACAAGGGATTTATGTTGTTAGGGTTAAGATAGAGAAACGGGGTTGTTGGGTGTGAGAAGGATTTTTGGTACTCCTGTGCACGCTGTCATAGTTTTTGATAGCATGTCGTCATATATAAGAAATTGAATGACAGCTGCCACATCTATACGTCATTTATACACACTGAGCGGAGTTACGGTGTTTAGGCGGTTTTTGTGGCGACACATACAACACGACATACTGGTTAATGACGTAATGTTTACATGCTCTTATCTTATCTCTTCTAACCTTTTCTTTTCTGTAGTTACGTTCATTTCATACTTATTTGAGGTGATCACAGCTATGCAGTCTCGAAAATCAGATGAAACCCCGAAGATCAATCAAATACAAACCATGTCTCTGTCATGTCAACATGATCAGATCAGAATCTTCCTGATCCTACCATATTTCAAGAAGTATCGTTTGTTCTGTTAACAGCTTCTCCCCCTATATTAACAAAACATACATTTCATGGGGATGCACTTTTTTATCCGTAGACAGCCAAATCCCCTTCTCCATTCCATTACGCACATTTCCGAGATATCAGTGAATCAAAGCGAAATAGAGTGAGTAGTAGTCAACCAGTCAAGATGAAATGGACACTTTTCGAGGTATCACGCGCTACTGACAGTGACCATATTTTAGGCTGAAATATCCAGAGTTGATTTAGCTAAGGCTTGAGTAACAGGGATTACTCGTCTAATATACTAGAATACGTTTGCAATTGCAGTTACATTATCTAGAAAGACGAGCGAATTTAGTGATTACCGGAATATGGTGATGAACTTCGTTTACGTTGATCAAAGTCAGGTGTGTTGAAACGATACAGCACTCGTACTGCTATGTTGTAATTTTAACCACACGAAATGGCTGTATTGTATCAGGAAAATGCTAATTTCTGCGTGTATATTGAGATTTTTCGAAACTTTTAGATTTAAAAGGCTGCTAAGTAAATTCAAAGTTCTCATAGAACTTTATCATCATACTGTACAGCTCAAGCTAATCTTCTTTGTTTCATACTTTACTGGTTATACAGCCGAAATAAACAAAGCAAGTCAAGATGAGTGAGATCAAAAACTGAGATTGAATGAGTATTTCAGCATATCCATCTAATTCGAAATTGTACAGTGACGGACTAGAATAAATGAGTCTTTAGTCGTGCTCGATTGATATGGATCAAGTGACTTGTCATCAATCCAAGCTTTCCTCATTGCTCGTAGAAAATCACATACACCGATGGGTGTAATTTCAGCTGCAGGTGTTAAGATATGTAAGGTGGGTTTGAGCAGGCCAAGTATGCAGATCAGACGATCTCTTTATCGTATAACGAAAAGTTCCATTTCAATCTCCGACACAGATTGTGTACAACCAGATATGTACTGAGTAACATGTATATATAGTATTGTATGTTTGTTATCACAGTACATTCAATATAATTATTGTTTTTCCTTCACAATGTATTTTCATGTCTATTCAGCTTAAATTGAGTGATTGTCAAACCCTGACACGAACCCAAGTTAATTGAAACCACGTTGAAACACGAATAACAAAGTTGCAAATCACTTCAGGTCACTGCAATGATCGTAGCGAAAGAGCTCCCAAAAGATGCATCAACAGTATAACAGAAAAGTAAGGACAAAGTGATAAATAATCAAGAAACTTGACTTAATCTTCAAGATATTTGACACCACTTTTAAGATATCTCAGCTTTAGGTAAAGGAAACATGAACATGTGTTAGTCACCTCAGGATTATCATCTGTTAAAGAAAGACAATTGAATGAAACCCACTAAGAATTGTTTGAAATCATCTAAAATAAAAGGAACGATCACTTTACTTAAAAATTCTGAAATTCTTTTTAATCTAGATTCAACACCAAAATATAATTTTTCAGATAATATTGAATATGCTAAAGTACATTCACCTGAAGTGAAATTGAGTAAATGTTCATCTATAAGAATAAGAAAGAATAATGTTAGTTAATCAAGCCAACAAATAGATTCATAGTTTGAGATGTTTTGGGGAACATAGGTTATTGTTCTTGATACACGTCCATAATATGTTGGATAGATGAAAGCACGGAGTAGTTGGAGCTTCTTTCACTCACTTATGATTTGTGAAGCTGAACAAAGATTTGATAATAAATCAACATATTTATCAGTACCATTGATCAAAGAACCATTCTTATCATATTCTAATAGTTTCTTATTTGAATTTGTCATTTTATCCATTGATCTACTAATTCTTGAACCCCAAGATTTCGTTGTCTGAAAAACAAAAAAAAAAGAAACACCACATCGATAATCAATTAGTAAGATCCAACGATTTTTCAAAAAAAAAAAACTTACACCAGAATGTTTTTTACCTTTCCAATTAATCAAATTTATACCGTTTTTACTTAATAATTTATGTGTATTATCAAATTCTTCTTCTAATTCATCTAAATTCAAAATAAAATCTTCACCTAATTTATTTATATTTTCATTCGCCGATAAAGGGGTAGAACGCTTTTTATTTCTTTGTGAATTTAATAGACCTTGTGAAGTAATTCTTATAGATTCAAAATGTAAGATTAACGATTCTAAACAACGTATTTTGATTTCTTGTGCTATGATTTTTAATGATATTAATCCATTATCTTTATCTTTATTCTTACTACTACTAGAAATGGTAGAAGAAGAAGAAGAGGAAAAATTCCAAATTGCTGGTGATATATGTATCGATCCAGTTAAATACGAACCATTTCCTTCAGGATCCATTGATGAGCCTAATATTCTTAGTAAATGAAACGGTCGATGTAAAACTTCTATAGGTTGTATTTCAGGTAAAGGTGAGATTAATGACCCATTCACAGACGATCCTATACCTGATATAGCTGTATCAGGTAAAGGTGGCAGCGATCTTGGTGAGATACCAGGTCTAGTTATATTTGCTGGTGGTGCCAATCCTGTACTACTATTGTGATTCGTTTCAATCCTTAATCCTACATGATTACTTATTGATCCAAATCCAGATCCTGCATGTTTAGATATTTGAGGTTGTATCATACCTATACCTAATTGTGAGCTTGAAGAGAAAGACGATTTATGTCGTAATTGATTAGAAGGTACTGGTGGTATAGATGATCCTGATCCTTGATCAATGCTTGTGTTGTTCGGTCGTTGTCCGGGTTGCGATTTTGCTGTTAGTCTCGTACCTATACTGGACTGAGAAATCGATCGTACTGAAGAGTTTGAGCTTGAAACAGGAATTGAAGATAAATTGGAACTTGGTTGTTGTTGTTGTTGTTGCTGAAGCTGAACTTGAGGTTGATCAACTAATGTAGATATAGTTCCTGAGATAGGGCGTGATTGCCTTCTCTGAGATATCGTACCTTGAGTGGTAGTTGGAGAAACAAGTAGGGTAGTCGCAGGTAAAGGTAGAGGTTTTGAAGCACCAGTTAAACTAGCTTTTCTTGTGGTTATTATAGGTTGACCATTTTGATCTATTGTTGAAGAAGCGGAATTTGGTAAAGGTGGCAAAGGTCTATTAATACTATTAGGTGATTCTTGTAGCATTTTTGATTTCAACTTAATTGACGAAGATGATCCAAATGAAGAAGGCATATGAGATTCTTCTTTAGGTGTTCTAGCTAACATTTCAACTTCTTCACCTTGTATACCATCTATTCCACTTAAATCAGCTTCCATATCTAATCCCATTGAAGGTCGATTTGGTCTTTTCAGACGTGATTTACCAGATGATGAAGGTGAATTATCACTTTCACCACTTATCGAACGGGATGAGACATGTGATTTCATCGGTGTCGAAGTAAGAGTTGAAGTGGATTGTATCATGTTTGGAGGCGAAGTTGGATAACCGAGTCCTAAAGATGGTATAGATCCACTTTGCGGGAATGCAACAGATGATGTTGGATTTGAAGGAGTTACAGCTTGATCAACGGCTTGCTGTAACGATACTCCTTGCTTATACTGTCCATTGAAATTCGGCAATTTTGGCGACGATGCGTCGTTCTGAATCATTGCACTCGTTTTAGGAGGGGTAGCCAATACATTATCGTTTGTGGAAAGTTTCGATGTTACTGGAGCCTTCGGACGAGCTGGACTCAAATTCATAGCAGACGTATCAAACGATTGATCGCCACTGTCCGACAACATCAAATTACCTATACCGGTCATTCCTCCATCATCCAACGAAGGTCGGGGTGTTCCTTCCGCACTAGCTGCTTGAGGTGGAACAAGAGTCGATGTCGAATTCGAAGGACGTGTGGAGTTTAGAGCAGATGAAGTGGAAGAAGATGCGTAAGATGATGGACCAGCCTCAGCAGAAGTATCTGATTCTGGATTTGATTCATATGATGATAAAAGCTGTATTCGAGCGACATAAGCATCATGCTATGTGAAGACAGGATCCAGATTTTGATCAGTTGATATTTATCAGTTATCAATGACGCTAGAACTGAGATGTGATAAGCACTCACGATACCTCTTAATGTGCGACCTTCTTCTTCAGTTTTACCTCTTTTAGAGGAAGCTTTCTTATCACCTGAAGATTCTACACCGACTCTTTCCATTACAGCTTTTAACCTATTTACAGCTTCTCTATAAGCAGCTAAAGCACCTAAAACATCATTATTCTTATCCATTTCTACCGCTTTTTGAGCTAAATCTAATGCAGTCTGAAGTAAATGACGTGAAGGTGTACGTGGTGGTTTTGATGAATGCGAATGTGATTGTGATGATGAACTAACATTTCGAGATTGAGATTGAGATATTTGATTATTGTTACTATTTTCCGAAGAAGATACAGGTGGTGCAGGTTTTTTACCTAATGATATAGGTGTACCTAGAGCTTCATTTATTACAGGTACTGCTGTATTGATACCAGTAGATGATGTGCCAGAAGGTCCAGCTTGATTTTGATTGGTATTAGTGTTGAATAAAGAACTTGATCTAGGTGATACAGTTGGCCGTATGGAATTTTCCCTTTCAATTGTATTTCTAGATATTGTTCTCACATGGCCAGGTCTAGATGGGTTATCTGACTTATCAATCATCGTTGACGATGAGAATGGGTCTTTTGGTGGAGTAGTCTGAGACTGAGATGGTAAAGGCGGTAACTCGTTCGTTGGAGGAGGTCCAGCAGGACTGGATGGTCTACTATTAGACAGTAAATTTGCTTTTTTTAAAGATGATAAAGAGGATAATCTAGATGATGGTTTAGGTCTGGAAGAAGATGAAACTGTAGCTGCAAATGGATGTGAGGATAGTGCAGGGGGTAAAGGTGGTGGATCAGATGCTAAGTACAAGATATCCATATTGTTAGTATTATTCCTTCTTCAATTATCTATGGACCTAATCTCATTACGTCCAATTCCCTCGATGTTCAAGACAGCTTCATAATCTTTCCCATCTCTAGAGTGGAGTCTTAGAAAGAGGCAAGGTGTACTTACGAGGCGGACCGGGGGGAGGAGGGGGCGAAACACCTATTCTATTTCCTATCATTCTAGATGATCTGATAGAACCAGTAGCATTGGTTCTAATCTCACCTTCACCACCCCATTTAGCATTCACATCTAAATAGTTATCATCGTTCAAAGAACTTGGATGCTGAGGTGGTGTAGAAGGGTTATGAGGTTGAGAGGAGGAAGAAGAAGAAGCTGTTCTGGATCTTTGATTATACCCAGAATGAGAAATCATAGATGATTCTCCTTGAGTAGGTTCTAACCCCACTGATTCACTCCTCGCTATCATCCCTTCCATCTCGAATAACCTCTTCTGTCAAAAGTTCCGATATCTAATATCCTATAACCTCCCTTTTTCTGATCTTCCCTTCAGTGATAAAAATCTTGTTGAGATTGTAATGTTGATTCCAAGTAAGCTCGAATTATCGGCCATTAGGTATATATATCGCTACCAAGTGAAATAAAAATTAATTCTGGTTATATTGATGGCCCTTTGTGTATCGCCAGCTGTTTACGGCCTTATTCTTATATTTGATGTCGTGAGGTGAGATCCAATAGATCTTTAAAGCTATCTTCGTGTGATTACATCCATCTCCATTGATTCGATTCTACCTGGGCCTTTATTGTTTATCAAAAATTCCACTCAATCGCGTGACGTCTACTTCCAGAAGCTGAATTGCTGTTTTTGACTTGACGATTGGTTGCGTTTGGGCTTGACGGATCCTGATATCACAATGTTGTCGATGTTATCGTTGACTTATATAACAAGATCTGCTTGACCACTATTAAAATCTATATTACAACAATGATGTTATTGTATTGACACTACTATGCATTGACCTATGCCTATTCCCGTGAAAGATGGAACTAAATTAAACAACAAACCAGCTTTATTTCCACGTGGTCTATTCTTACGCGACGTTGTTAACGTTGTTGTTTCAATATTCTCGGACTGTATAAGCACATGAGAGCTGAAACGCTGAAATCCTGAAAATTCAAGATCTTAGGACGTGCCTTCTCATGTCTGACTTATGCTATGACTTTACAAGTAAGATCTAGATTGTTTAGTTCGCGATATTTTGTAGCATATGCAACATCACTATGGTTATACTAAATTACATATATGTACATCTGTGAACGTACTCCATACAGTACTGATTGTCTTCTTGTAATACTCTGTTAGTACTGTTCGTGTAGATTGTGATGATCTAAACTATTGACGTACTTCAATCTCATCAATCATCAGAACAGAAAACGTACTTCCCCTTATGAAAGAGCATTATATTGTCTTGGACAATGCGTACTATGGCATATCAAATGGGTAGAGATGGAAAAAAACATTTAACTGTCATCAATGCATCAGTATGCTGCTTGTCATAACTTGCATGTTCTGAATCAATGATCGAATTCATAGCAAAAGATAAAACAGATTGTATCATGCTTACGATTGACGACAGCGAACAATACAATAATAGTTATCGGGCTAGAAACGACGGAATGAAATCTTACGATCATGAAAAGCTTTCTGATGTCTTACAAGATGCAGTAGGCATCCCTTTTGTACTTGCAACAATACCTCCGCCTCGTCTTTCAGATAGGCAGTTAACAAGTACAATTTACATATGTAGGGAAGTATACAAATCATGGGCAGACATATTCCGAACTTTAAGAATACCTGATCTATATCTAACCAGTTTCCATTACGATTATTATGATGATCGGAATAAATTCAAAGTGGTCAGTCGCTTTCATCATCACCCGAGTTGATACCAATTGCCAATTGACTGATGTAAAGGGTCCATTTGTGAATTCGTAACGTAGGATAAAATTACTCGGGAGCAACTAGCAAACGCCTGGATAGCTGGACTAAATGGATGCAATTACTATAATGGACTTTTAATCCATATTTCCATGGAAAGCGATATGAAAGAACGTATAAACGTATCGCAAGATACGCTTGAGAGGCTGAGGGTTGTCATCAAAGAAGTGAGTTTGAATTCCACAATCATTATTGCCTATGTAGAAAACCAAGTTAACGAGATTCCTTTTGGGTGTGGTAGTGGAAAAATTGCTTCAGTAAGCTCTAGCTATCCGAAAAAGGGACCGAAATTTTCATGAAATTCATTATCGTAGCTGAATAACTATGTATTTCTCATTTTAGCCGAGGTTGATAGAGCTATGAATCTTCTACAACAGTGGGAGAAACATCAATACCTCCCGAAGTGGTGGTTCCGTAATAAGGGAGAAGTACGCATCTGGGATTTGAAGGATAATCAACTACTTCAACCTGATACTCCAAAGGAAGAACTTACTGGCATTTTCATCTATGCTGGTCTTCATATTCTACACCTTCAAGAATTAGGATACGAGACGAGATTTATAGATTTAGCGAAAGAGTCAGGTTTTGAGTATCAACCAAGCACAATCAGCGAAATCGCTTCTTCTTCATCCCATCTTGGACCTCAAATAACAGATCAACAAGTACATGAAGGATCCCTCACTCCGACAGCAGGCAATGATCAAGATGAAAATGGTCCTTGTACTTTACATAGAAGGATCGCTGTCGTCAATGAGTATTAACATCAAAAGCGTGATTGTGAGTTAGTCTATGCTTCGTTTCGCTTTCAGTCAACATGGGTATTAACTAATGTGAGACGGTTTAGCAGGGGGCTTCCATTTTTTATGTACAATGCAGAACATACAATCTAATCAAGATAGTAGATATCAAGAAGTATTTGATTTATGTATTTATTTCCGCTCCTTCCATTTATTTGATCTCAACCACATGAGAACATGTCTGAAGTCAACGTTTTGAGGTCTACTATCAGTCTGACTGCGATGTATAGCCGCTTTGATACCGCCGTGAACAACAACTGACTGTAAATTAAAATGCATAAAAATCATAAAAATCAAATAAAGTAAAATAAATTGTTCATTGTCCAACGCAATATTGTGAACATTCTATAAGAATATGAATAGATCTGGTTATTGCTTTCTCTAACTCTACGATATCTCCTTTATTATATAAGCCTTTAAGCCATTCGATGGGAAGATATCATACACTATCATATTGAACCGCTCATGCAGGTGGAGCTCGGTTAGAGAATTTGAGTCTAAGTTCATCCTTGGGGAAAATACTGTTGCAAAAAAATAACAACACGATTAGAATAAGTGAATAAACAGATAAACATAAATAGTATCACTCACGCAGCAATAACTTTGACTTCCTCTGAATCTTTTGTAACTTCATGTTCCCAGTTCATCAAGACAGAAGCGGTACCTAAAGTAGCGGCTAAATGCATACCAGCATATTGACCACCAATGCACTGATAAAGAGAGATATATGGATCAGTTTCATGTTCACTCAATCATTAAAAAGCGGATTTGACTCACTTTATGAGGACCACTACCCCATACTAAGTAGTTTTGAGGTTTTGAATCTGCTAAAGGAGCTGAACCATCATCATTTGGTAACCATCTTTCAGGTTTGAAAGAATCTGGTTCAGGATAACAAGTTTCATCATGTAATGAATTCCAGAAAGCAGGAATGATCATTGAACCTTTTGGTACAGTATATTCAGGTGAGATAGGGAAAGCTTTTGTAGTTTCGTAAGGAACCATAATAACTGGAGGTCTGAATCTTAAAACTTCTTTTACAACAGCTCTTGTATAAACCATATCATCAATCATATCTAAAGTTAAAGGTCTTTCTAAATCATTTCCTCTAACTCTATATTGTTCTTCTCTAATTTTAGCTAAAACTTCTGGGTGATCAGCAGTTAATTGGAAAGCGTAAACAATTGCTGATGACATTGCATCTTGTGAAGCGAATAAGAAAGATAATAAAACCATTGCAATTTCTCTATCAGAATATTCTCTAGATAATAATTTTGTTGTTTCACCATCATCTTGTGCTTTTCTAGCTTGAATCATTGCTTTAACCCATTCATCTAATAAACATTCCGATTCTGCATTTGGATCTGACATTCTAATTTTTGATTGTGCTGAAGCAGATTCTAAATATTTCATACAAACTTTTCGTGCTTGAATAGCATTATAAACTTTAGTTCCGGGAATAGCTAATGGGAAATTTACTAATTCTAATGCTACAGTGATTAACCAATATTTCTTGTTAATTTCAGCTCTTTGTGATTCAGTAACGTATGGACCTAAGAATACCGATAATGATGTGTCCATGTTCAAATCTCTCATTTCCATCATGTATGGTTTGGCTGGAGTACTGTCGGAAGTCCATTTGTTAAAGTATGATCGGTAAATTCTTTCTTGAATTGGGAGATAGACAGATAAAGCTTGTTTGGTGAATAATACATTTAATGCTTTTCTGTAATCAGCGTGAACTTTTCCGTGAAGGAAAACCCAATTATCAGGACTAAGTACTTTTTTGGCGGAAGCAACAAGACATGGTTCAGCGTGGTTAGGAGAGTTGAGGATTTTTCTGGCCATATCATTGGAGGATCCGATAACGATAAAGCTGAAGATGAATCGATAAGTCAGTCAGATGATTCAGGATATACCAACACTGATCCCCGATATACGATATATGATCCACTTACATGTTGAACACTGAAACGGCACTCAATGGTCCGGAATTCCATTGTGCTTTGTAGTTTGCTAGAGTTGGATTTAAGGAATCGGCAAATTTACCAATAATAGGTATTGTCCATTTAGCTCCTGGTAAATGAGCCTTTTTAGTTCTATATACTAATTGTTCAAGAAGTAAGAGGGAGATGACCACTGTGAGAATGGTAGCTGTTGTGGTTTTGCTGTTCAAAATCAAGATGAAGCTTATCAGCTGTGCCATTTTAGTTTAAGCGATCGAGGTTCAGCGGTACAGGAAAAATCGTATTGTAGACAGAAATATATAGAGGAGGGTGAAAAGGTATTATACGATCGAAGGATAGTATGACTTACGTATCAAAAGTGAATTTAGCATTTGATAAACCTTCTAATCCCCATGTTCTCATTGATGAGAGATCGACCAAAGATGTTGGTCTTACGATTGTTTGTGAAGCCATAATGAGTCTATATGGTCAGGAGTTGGAGATGATGAATATACAATTGTGTTGATATGATAAATGTGAATGATATGATTCAGCAATATGAGCCAAGTCGGTCGATCGATTGGTTTGTATTCGAAGAAAGGTGGTACGATACGATGAAAGGGAAGATCATGTGGATATAGTGGTTCGATAGAAAGGAAATAAGAGATGCATTGAATCAGCTATCATGCTATTTTGTCTATGTATGTTCCACAAACACAGTAGAGATGTTGTTTGATGCATGGTACAGCCAAGAACCGGTTCTTGGCTTATTTATCCCATCTTTCACGCTCAAGCCACAAATCCCACATCATACAAGATCGGTCTTTTATTTGCGCTTCCACATGAGTTTCTGAAAACGATTTGATATGCATGAAGATGCAATGCAGTACTCACCTATTCTATGTATATTTTGCCCAATTAAAAAGAATGAACGACAATGAGAATGTAGATTGAAAAGACGTGTATTGAAAATGAGTAATTCGTGTATATGAGAAAATGAAAAACTTTCTTAAGAACCCTTTGTTGACAAGTATTTTTTTTTCTTTTTGGGTCTTAGCTTTGACCTGTTGATTTGAAAACCCTTCGCTCCTTAGTGATTTCGGTTATGACCGCAAAAATCGGATTGATGTGTTGTTCTGTAGGCTTTCTTTTTTGTGGTCCTAAACAATCAAGAAGTACGAATGATAACAGTATTTGAAAGCAGGAATTACGATGGCGACAACCTATCTATCTGTGAGTTCACAAAGATATGTATACAGAAACGTAAACGAATAGTAATCAATCAAGATGTCAATTATCAGATCATCCCAAAAAATAAAAAAATCACCAAAATCGAAGGGTGATTCCGGAAAATTATCCGGTTACCAAGCCAAAAAACATAAACATCGTACGATTTTGATTCTTGATTTTCGTGTAAATAAATTAATAGTGTAAATAACCTTTTGAGCGTTTCTCACCCTGCCACCAATCCCTGATCAACGTATAATACTGTGTATTACGTAAAGCCATGATCGGAATGCCATTATATATTACGGGCGCCGAAGAGCAATGGTCAGTATGTATTATGCTGACTCCGTTTATGCATCTTCAGACAATTCACATATCCCAGATTGTTGCACTGTAACTGCAACAGAACGTTTCAACTGACATGCAAGGCCAAAGCTCACCGCCGGAAGTGATCGCATGCCAAATTAGCCATTGTAGATGACAGGATGATGTAGGCGATTTCTGCAGGAATTGCAATGATACATCGTGGGTAAGTAGAAACAGAGGTATATAATAAGTACATTGAAACGCAAATTAACCCCCTAAAGCTCTTCTAACTACATCTTTACTATCCTGTTTCTCATCTAATACTCTTCTCAAATCAGGTCTATTCTGTTCTTCCTGTTGATTTCTACTAGCTTGTTTTTCATCTAACATTCTCCTTGCAGCTGATCTTCTTTGTTCTTCAGCTTGTTTCTCATTAACTAATCTTCTCAAAGAATCATTCCTTCTTCTTTGTTCTTCATCGTTATCATCCGATAACAAAGGTGAAGATGAAGTTAGATTATCTGCACCAAGGTCAATTTCAGGTAAATATCGATTATTATTCCTGGTGCTATTACTACTATTGCCGCCAAAATGTTGAAGCTGAGAATTTGAATATCCATTTGAAGGATGTATAGGTTGATTAAGTGAGATAGGCATGGAATTGGCATTTGGTGATACTGAAGTTATTTCAACAGGTGAGTTGTTATTACCATTGGATGTTGTTGGAGATGATGAGAAATTATCGTTATCATTTGAATATGAATTTTGATAAGGTGGTGGTGGAATATATGCACCAGCATCTCTTTCAGGTTCTAAGGAAGTTTGTCTATGTTCGGTACTATTATTGATTCTTTCTAAATTGTTTATCTGTGATTGATTTTGTGGTGGAATTATAAAAGGTGTTATACCATTTTCTTCTTCGTCATCATTATCACCATTTAATCTTCTACTACCATTTTTATCATTTGAATAAGTTGATTTTTTAGCATTTCTTCTCATTAATTCACCTACAGAAACATTCCATAAATTTTTTGAACCTGATGAATAATATCCCAAACCAGATTTTGATAAAGATAAATTTCTTGTTGTTACTCTATAAATCCAATAAATCCAAACTAACAAAGCGACAAAATGAATTGTTGATAAAGCAATTTCTGATGAAAATCCATTACATAAAGCTTGAATTGATGATATTGGTTCATATGAAAATTTTGAATTACTATTAACTTTACCACTATTATATAATCTTTCTGAACAATATGATGGACCTCCTACTATACCTGCTGTAATTGCGTTTGCTGTTTGGATGTGAAGTAAACAAAGAAGAATAATGTTAAGGGAAGATAATAAAGAAGATGAGGAATGATGATCGTTTGGGTAGGGAAGTCAAATTGGCACATTAATTGAAAATTAAACAAATAGATGATTAGCTTTTATAATGCGCTGAATCGAGAATGTACGTAAATTGAAGAGGACTCACCTAACATCAAAACAGCTTGATAACTCAAATAAACAATTTCACCCCATGCTCTATCCCATTTTGTTATTTTTCTTTTTGCAGTCAAAATAATTGTAGCAGGTACATAAACTAACATTCCAAAACATGCAAAAGCTAATATTGAAATCATAATATCACTTGGTGTGACGAAAAATGCTGTTAAAAATAATCCCATATCTAATACGAAATGAAGTCCCTACGGATGATAACAAGGATAGTAAGGTCAGTCGAAAGTAATGTCTACGAGACTATGTCGCTCTATAACGATAAGATGTATAATAGTAAAGACTAACCAAAGCAATATATCTCACTACAGTTGATTTGGTAGTTTTAGGTTTAAGAACACGCTCATCAACATCATGTTGATCATTTGATCTTTGGTTATTCATCTTGATCTTTTATTGCTACTTTGAATGACTTCTTCTCCAATGATGAATATGAATAGACGAGGTCAAAGGTGTTCGACTTTATGATGAGTTTATTAGTTGTACACTTTTCGGATGTTCCAGATTGATTACTTGTCAATGTATATATATCAATTTGTAGATACAGTGTAGATTGCTCTGATCGTAATTATAAATAGAACACACAGAGGAAAATGAAGATCCTCTTCTTTACATAGATAATGTATTAACTCCTATCAAGTTTGATCACATCTTGATACTCTGTACCAAGCACAGGTCTGTAGTAAGGATTCTCTTTTGAAACAAAAACTACTGATATGTTTAAACGCTCCGGGCGAAAGGCTATAATTTAGGGTTACTCCTACTGAACTTACTGCATACCTCTCATGTAACGTTAGTCTATAAGTATGAACGAAAGGTTACATAGCAAAATTGAGGAACGACACTAGTTTGTGAGATTATCTTAGTGGAGTGTGAGTATAGGAGTCATGTCAAAACCGATTAAATTCAGGGTTCTTCTCGGGGCGATGATGATGATAACAGCCAGATGCTCTAACTCGATTACTGTAAATGATTTGCCGTAATATCTATTCATTCATCAATCTTAGCTTCATGAGTACTCCGGAGGCTATTCTGCATCTTTCTCTTCAAGCATTCTACTACGCGATCGAGACATAAGGTTACCTCAGAGATTGCTTTCTTCGTATTAATTGGGAATACTACGACTGAATCCTGTCTTTATGATCGTAATAAATCCGTCCGAATCCCTTTAGGTCTTCGGGAAAGTTTATTTTGAGTACTGTGGATATTACTCTGTATGTATAGGGGTAGGTGTATAAATATACCTTGATGAACTAATCTTATTAGCTGGGCATGAACTGAGTCGGGCTTACGTTTATCAGTTGGTCAAGGATTGTTGTGGGTCTTGGCATTCGCCCAGGCAGTCAGTCCCAGTCAACTAGCCTATTCTAGCCCAATTTGTTCGCAAAGCAGTTCAGCAAAAACCTATATGCAAGCATAATTGTTGAAATTCAATTGTAGTTGCGACGCATTGCAATATAGTATCGTCAAGTATGGACAATATGCAACGATTTGACATACTCGTATCGTAATGGCAATTCAGTACAAAGTATTATTACAACAAATCATCTAACTTGTTCAACCCACTCAATCCACTCTTACTCCTTAACCCCTCATCATCCCTTAAGTACTTTATGATATTCTCTACAAAATCCCTTTGTGAGGTATACAATTTTTTACTATATTGATTGAATTTTCTCTTCTTCTTTCCGTTCATAGTAATATCACTATTATAATCCTCTAATAACACTGATTTAGATAGTAAACTTTCAAACTCATCTAACAAGTTTAAAACTAGATATTCCGTTGAATGTGTAGGGTAAATTGATGAATGTAATAATAACGATTCTTTAATTATCTGAGATATCAGAAACGATGAAGGTGGCGGAGTTGTTGATGGCGAATTCGATATATAACTTGTTAACCAATTCGTATCAATCAATGTTTCTAATAAACAATTTTGACATCTGTCGCTTTGTCTCAAGTTGTTAAACGTCAATAATATAGGTATAAAACCTACCAAATTGCTAGGTGTTGAAGGTATTGATGATAAACTAGCAATATTACTGATTTCACTCATAATCAATTCTAGTGTTTTCGAACCACCTCTTAACGATAATTCCCTACTCAATGAATCTAATAAAGACCGTTCCCAACCTGTAGGTAGAGACTCAATTGAAGGAGTATCTCTGATCATTCGTATAGTATCTGTCAAATTTGCGTTGGGATTTGAAGTGAATAAAGAGATATTGTTTCCATTGGGTATTGCTGGTACTGGCTGTGATAGACTATGGATTGTAGTTGTCAAACCTGAATTTTCGATAGATTGAACATTGAAACCAGTGATAGAATCAAGTTTAGCTTTGACACCTTCAATATCAAAATTTGATGATTCAAATACAGGTTTTAAATCGTTTGAATTGAGTAGATTTTTTAGTGGTTTAAGGTTTACACGTATCAAGGATTCGGGACATGAATGACCTAAAATCAAATCTTGTAGTACTATTAGGTGAATCGCTGATAATAAGCTGTATATCAAAGAGATTTCAATGATTAGCGCTTATCGTGGACCTCAACACTGATATTTCGCAAAACAAGTATCGACTTACCCCTGCCTTGTAATTTCTTTACATAACCAGAAAACTACACCACCCAAACACCAACTTAATAAAGGTTGTGAAAAGTATGATAAACCACTATGTAAAGTATCTAAATCAATTTGATTTGCTATGACAGCTAAGATAGCTTGTTCAATTAAAGTCGCAGATATTGTATATAAATCTTGCGGTGATGTTGCTAATAATATAGCATCTTCAATACCATCTGAACCGAACTGTATTTCAATTCAATCATTCATGATGCTCAGCTTCTCCCGCTGATTTATAAATATTTTTGATAGTTTGAGATTGTGAATATAAGAAAAACTTACAATAGCTTTTACCCAACCATTCATACACTCTTTTTGCTTTTCTGGTAAATTATTATAGTTCTCTGTACGTCTAGCATCTTCAAGTAAAGGAGGTAAAGGTAGCTGAAAAAGTAAATAAAAATGAGATTATTCAGCTTTAACTGATTCATGTTTTTCGATAAGTTGAATAAGCTCACATGATAATGGTTAACAAACGATTCAACTAGAGCAACACCTTCACCAAATCTAGTCAAACTATTTTGTGGATCATCATTTCTACTTTGTTCATCTACACCTAAATTCAATAATTGACTTATCATTATATCTAATATATCTAAAGGATTTATGTGTAACTGTAGTATATTCAATAAGCCAGGTAGTGAAGATATATAATTGAATAGATTTTCAGGTGGTTGCGAAGCAGGACAAGACCTTATAATTTGTATTAAATCATTACTAAACGTTAGAGATGCTCCAAATGAATATTGTATGGTATGTACTAAAGGCGGTAAATGTGAGTGTGATTCGAATGATAGACGGTTCTTGATCGAAAAAAAAAAGGTATATCAGTTTATACTGCGATAAGAACAGGTAATAGACATAACTCACAATCAACGATTCACCAGGTGTAAATGCATGAATATTGATCCCTGGACCTACGGTACTAGCTTCTTCACGAGTCAATATCCCTAGCTGGACAAATTTTGATATCAAAGTTTCCTGTAGTGGTAGAAGATTCCTGAAGAAATTATAACTTGTTAGTCTGTATAGTTCTTCGTTATCACAGTGAGTAGGAGATTCCGTACGTACCACCCTTCTAGAGGAGTAAATGTGCTACCTTCATCTTCATTCTCAGCATGCTGTGTCAGAGTATTGTACTTCTGAGTCAGTTGTTCGGAAAATGTTTGCATGGATGGTAAAAGTAATTGGAAGACTGAGGATAAGGGAGTGACAATGTCGTTCTAGTACAACCAACCAAAAAATCAGCACATTTCATCCCGCTCGACGTTGCTACTACCTCGGTTGATCTAAATTATTGAAGTAAAGCTTCATCCTCAACTCACTGGAAAAGGTGAAACTTCTTCAGAATGGGTTTTCCACCAACTGACCAGTTCGCATATCTGTTCAATTAGAATTCCCCAGTTTTCAGCTGCATCTGAACTGTCCACATTTGACTGTATTAAATTTTGTATCGAAATTTCTAATAACACTTTTAAAAGTTCATCCGAGTCGTAAGTGAACTCTTTGCCAACTTTCAATACTGTAATCCAAATCCCTTTCAATGAATTCCCTTGTCCATGCTTGTGCTGGCTATCTTCACCTCTTAAAAGCTTCGTTGACCTTTTAGCCCATTCGATAAATAATGTTAATCCCTGTTTTAAAGGTAATTTATTATATCCAATTTGGGTTATATTTGGCCGATTTGATGAAGTTTGCATTTGAATATTATTACCATTACCATTAACATCTTGATCTATCTGTTGTGATTGTATTTGTGTTTGTGTTTGTTGTAAGGAATTAAGTGAATCTTGATTATCTAAATCAGTCATTAAACCGCTTAAATTATTTCTTAAATGTAATGAAATTTCTTCAGGTAAACTTGATAATAATTGTCCAACTTCCAATCCAACATCTAACGAAGGTGATGGATAAGTTGATAGTATAGATACGATTTTACTCAGATACGTGATCAGAGATCCTATCATTGGTATAGAAGTTGACGTTGATTGTGAATTACTTGAACATAATCGTAAAAGAGGAAGTATCAAGAATGATGTGGATATCTGACGTTGATCTACATTTGAAGCTGAGTTCGAAGCTGAACCTGAGCCTGAAGCTGATGTACCTACATCAGGTATTTGAGACGTAATGTTCATCTTAGAAGGAGCTGATAATAATGATGGGATAGGTTCATCTAGACCCGTCAAATTAGTTGACAGTATGTTGAATATAGATATTATTGACGTTATAGATGGTAATCCATGATCATGTATATAGAATAATATACGAATGAATATCGTTCTTGAAGTGATCAAATTCGAGTTGAGTAATTGAGAAAGGTATGATAGTATTAATGAAGGCGGAGAAGGTAAAAGGTATGGTAAAATAGCACCTAATTTTTGTGCAATTTTAGCCTATGTAATTTGGTAGGGTTGAAGTTCAATGATATACATACCAGCTATTACATCTTGAATATCTTCATTGCTATTAAGACTGTTGATTCTTGTCTGGATGATTTTGATAAGCTATCAAATACAATTATCAGTATAACCATTTATACAATGCCTGAAGTCGCAAACTATTGACTAACCTTCTTTGGAGGAAGAGCTCGAGCATAAGCCTTTCCTATGAGTTCAGAAACAGTCAAATCTTCATAGGTCATTATGGCTAGCTCTCTTCTTCACGCCAGAATTCTCAGTTCTTTCGAGTATAGCTGTCGTCTGAAGAGATGTTGCTCTTTTACTGCTTTATATGAGGGCATATAAGCTCTTATAGAGGTCTTCTTGTAATGTTGACAACTTTCATCGAAATTGGATTTACCCCGCATCCCAAGTAGAAGGCGGAGATCGCCGTATAACTGAGCCGAGATTATCCAGCGTGAATCTTAGCTTTGATGCTACATCATCATCATCATCATCTCTCATTCTCCTTTATCTTTTATAAATACACATAACTCAACGACAAAATGGCTGCTACTACTTCAAATCCTAAAGATAGAAATTTATTGGCTGTGATAGGAGATGAGGTATGTCTATAGCAAAATCATCAATGTCTGATTATATCTATTCTTTATTCCGCTAATATCAAACGCAATTCAAATAGGATTCCGTAACTGGTTTATTATTAGCTGGTATAGGTCATGTTGACCAAAATCAAAAGAAGAACTTCTTGATTGTCGATGCTAGTGAGTGAAGTCCAGTCATCATCATTTCCTATAATAGTCATGTTCCTCCATTCCAGGAAATACATACATGAAGTCGTATATGTAACCAAACTAAATCTTAATCATTATGCGACATAACAGAAACCCAAACAAGTGTGATAGAATCTGCTTTTCAAGATTTCACAGAACGTAAAGACGTAGCTATATTACTTATAAATCAACATGTATGTAATTCATTCACCTATCCACCTCACTCTGGATAAACTCATAGACTTTAATCGTAATACATGGTCCAAGCTCTATTTAATTAACCGTTTAAACGTTCATAGGTGGCCGAAAAGATAAGACCGACAGTAGATCGATATCAAGCTGCTTTTCCTGCTTTATTGGAAATTCCAAGTAAAGAACATCCTTATGGTAAGTGTTATTCAAATACGTCGTTTTTACTTTATTTATCAAGGAGGATATCAGGGTGAAATAGAAATTGGGTATATCGAAATCTTGAGACGGAAGATCAGTTCAACAACTACATCTCGAGGGTAGCGGTGAACCTCAGGCTCTCACCAAGACAAGAAAGTGTTTTGCTTACCTAGGGAGATTGAATGGGAGGAGGGCTAGAATAATAGCTCGGAGCAGATCACTGATTTCAGAAATATTGCTGCTAAGAATTGGATATTCATGTTAGAGATTATATCACTCATTGCAATCAGACCAGATAAGCTAACTCGTTTCATTGCTATTTTGATGATAGATCCCGCCAAGGATTCAGTTTTAAAACGAGTACAAAAACTACGAGGAGATTAAATTCTTCTTTTCACCTTGTATAGATTTTTTCCTTCTTTCCAACAACCGCAAAATACCCTTCTCTCTATTTTCTATCACATCCTTTCCAATCATTTGTATCAATAAATGCAACCTATGCATAGATATCTTATCATCTATACAGCTTCATAGAAAGTTGAGCCCACCTTGAATGCCACTTGTAAGATGCACGTGGATGATTGTCGCTTAAGGCCGGTAGCGCGTATAGGGGTTAAGGAATAAGGTTAAATGGGTGTACGATATAATAAAGTAGAATGGGGGAAAGTAGTGACGTTTTGTTAGTGTATTTGTATATTTGTATTTACACTGTAATGTAAATCCGGTTACAGCTACTAAGAGTAAAATATCATATCATTTATCATATTGGCTCATCACTTGGCCCATCTTTCATATCATTTAGTATTTGACCATCTTACTGCTGTCAAACATACCATTCGTAGACCATATCACCTCGAGATACCCAACTCAACAGCCTCACGTCGGTCTGATAAGTTTGCATAGCTGGCAGCTGAAAACCGATCAAACCAGTATTCTAATATCGCCTTTATCGGCGCGTCCTATAATCATCATATTTAATCTCTCGTAACCTTACACAACATGTCTATAAACTCTCCAGCACCTGTTTTACAGCCTATGATGAATGAAGAACCAACTACACCTACTCCGGCAGCGATACCGAATGACAGTACAACGAATATAATACCGGAACTACCGGCACCAAGAAAAACCTCTTCTCCGTTATCTTCACCATCTTCCTCAGCTCGTGGGAACAACCTATCGAGACACCTAGGAAATACAGAAGGTAACGAAGATGGTGAATTAGGTGTTGATGATATACAAGGGGAAATGAGAAGTCCAGCTACAAGTTCAACATTACCATTAACGGATGAAGAAGATGAAATAGGCGATGAGGATAGTGAATTAACAGAAGAAGAAGAGGAAGAGGAAGAACATGACGGTATACCACAACAGCAGAACCATCACGATGACATTGATGATAGCGATGATAGTGATGAAAACGAAGAGGAAATGAATGGTAATATAGGTAAAATCAGACAACCTATATTTCCAACTTCTAGGTAAGTCTAAGAGAAATTTCCTCTTTCCTCGCTTCTTCCCCTAAACTCAAATTGCTAATCTTGCCGATCGATTGACAAAATAGAGGAGGCTCGCAGGCTTCAACAGCATCTTTGACACCACCGCCAAGTGATAAATCAATATTATCTTCACCACAAGAATCACCTAAACCCTTACTCCAGCCTCAGATAGCAGTTGCAGACATAGACAATGACGCAAATGTAGATGCTGAAGAAGCGAATGAAGAAGAAGATGGCGATATAACCATGAGAGCTGATCCTCTCAACGATTTAGAAGATGGAGAAAGAGAGACCCAATCTTTAGACGACAAGAAAGGTATACTAGAAGGAGTCGCGGACGAAAACTTAGAAGAGCAAGATCAGAAATCAGAAGCCAATAATGACAATGCTTTTCAAGAGGATTCTACAGAAGATCCATCTCCAGCGGAAGACGAGATAGGGCAAGAGGATGATGTCGACGATGAGGAGAATGAAGAACAGCCTATGGGAGAGAAAATCGTTATCGATGAAGATGAGGTTGATGTGGAACCCATGGTAGAAATCGCAGTAGCAGTCGAAGAACCTCAAATTATGGAACACGAGGATACCAACAACCCACCTGCGGAAGAGGAGATTGATGAAGGTGAACAAGAACAAGAGGAGGTTGAGGATCGTGAGGTTGCCGGTAAGCCCAATACATAGCTTTTCTAGTCGAGATATATACGAAACTGATGAGAAAATGTGAATAAAATATAGATTTACCAGCATATCTGACTGTACCAACTCACGGAAAATCCTCTCATTCGACTCATGCACCACCGCCCACTTCAGCTTCGATGCGTGCGTTGGTAATGCTAGAACTGAAATTCGCTGCTCTGAGAGATAGGTTGTATATTGAGAGAATGGAAGAAGCTGCTGCAGAAGAGGAAATGATCTTGAATGGTATGTACAATTTTTCATTTCATCTTACCAACAAGCATCATACTGACTGAATAATTGCTGTTTCGTTATATAGGTACTCATCCCGCTTTACAATATCTATATAAGACTTTAAGTAGTAGAAGAGAAAAATTGCACGAGGTCGCTTCTCGTAGACATCAGCAGACGATAGGGGAATTGAAGCGTGTGAGGGAATCAGAGAAACACCTGATTTGGTCATCTTGGACCGTAAGTAAACCATGCGTTTTGAGGAAAAAGATAAATATGGTTGCGAAAATACTGATACGGTTTCATTGTGAAAATACAGGAAGATCGAGATAGATTGCATTGGGATGAATTTGAGCAGACTTGGTCCAAGAGACGTAGGTTGGCTAGGGAGAAAAATGAAATTGAGACACCTCGTATCGGTAAGTTCAATTCCTCATACAAATAAACATACTATTACGCCTGCACAGTGATATGACTGATCTCCGATGTCAATCGCAGTGAAACCCGTCCCTAAAGTTGGTCAACCATCGACAATTAGAGCATTTGACTGGACTGCTGGGGCTACTCCTAATCAGCTGAATAGGGACGATGTGATAAATGATTTAACTTTGATGGAGGTGGGTCGCTATACTTCAATCGTGTCATCCAAGCATGTCTGAGAAATCTCTTATCATGTGATGAAATTTTTGCCAACGTGGTGTTTCTCCTCCTCAAGCAGACTACCAAATTTGTAAGGAAGACAATTCGCTGACTAAAGACTTATATTTACAGCAAAACCGTCGACAGTATCAAACAAACCGTCATAACTCGCCAGCAATGTTTTCGTCGCAGTATCATAATGCAGGACAGTCGTCGCAAGGTTTGAAAGGAGCTACAATTTATTCGTACCCACAGACACAACAAGCACATGAACTTCCTCAACCTCGACAGAATATCGTAACCCAGCAGCAAAACCACTCCCAATCCGCTCAGCAGCAACAAACCCATAGTCAGCAGCAACATACCCCTATCAATTCCCATACCACTTATCCACCCCGCATAGTAAATGCAGCTGGTGTTAAACCTTATCCACCTTCCCAACAGTCGACAGCCCCTCAGATTCAGAATCAAAGTCAAAACCAGCTTCAAAATCAGACTCAGCCTGTTCAGCGGCGAGAAGGTAGAACAGTTCCGACCACATCAGACTTTTTCACTGGTGGACCTAGACGAGATTCTTCATTAATCGGTTTAGCTCAAAAGGTGAAATCGCCTGAAGAAGAACCGTTAAGTCCTATTGGATTGTGGAGTAGAGGTATAAATGGTAATATCAATCAGAATAGAAAAGATGGTAGTTCACCTAAGACCTCAAGCTCTTTAAGTGGTATACCGACTTTATCCCATAATCCCACGCTGGGAAATAATAATCATAATTCTTCATTGGGTTTAACGCATAATCAGAATCCTCTATCTTCATCTGCAACTGCATCGACGATTGGAGGTGGCATACCAGGAAAACCAAATTCGGGAGGTACGACAAATACAACAGCAACAGGTATGAACACTGTAAAGAGATCGCCAACTATAATTGAAGCAGGACGTAATGTAATAAATATAAATGGCAATCTGAATGGACCTATCAGATCAAATTCAGCAGGTTCAGCGTCTCAGACTAATAACATTGATCGTAATGGTACAAATTCGAATAGTCAACAAAATCAACAAGGACCACCAAGATCAAATTCGAATCCAACTACTTCTATAAATCGACCTTTATCAAATACATCAGGTCCAGGACAAAACCCGAATAGTAGATTTGCTAGCCTAGCTGATTATTTAGCAAGTTCAACTGCACAACCTGGAACAGGATTATTTGGTATGGGAATTGGAATGGGTGTAGGAATGGGTATGGGTATGGGTATGGGCGGTTTGGGTACAATGGGTTTAGGCGTGCCAGTTGGCATAGGTAAGAATATTGGGAATGTCGGAGGTCAGAATAAAGGTTAGTCAAATGGTATTCCCCCTTATCATTTTCTACTCACAGCATCTTTGGTATATTAGCATGATCTACCAGGATCTTACATACTGATAAGAATTGATTGTTATGTCACTTAGCTAGATCACCATATCAAAATGGAAGTGCTTCACCCGCCCCTGCATCAACAAACCAAACTTCTTCCTCGAATGGACCAGCCAACAACATCAATAAATCAACTTCGCCTTTACCACCAACACCTACTTCTACCGCTAACGCCACTCCTCCGGTATCTACAACCGGCACAGCTACAACAGCAGGAACCAATGAAACTAGATCATGACAATTAAATTCTAATTTAAATCGAAATCGATATTTCATGATGTAGATTTTCACTACCATTTAAAAACAGGGACAATGCACGGTTTTCATTTTTTTTTGTTGTTGGATCATCATCAAAAATCTTACATCTTACACTGTCACCTACAATTTTAATCTATATATCTTTCTTTGGTGTGTCAATCTACCGAACTGTTGCAGCTTATCAATCACATTATCTAGATGACACTCATAATTATTGGCATTACGATTACTATTACATCTCAGATGATTCACCCCTTTTCGTCTTGAAGACCTGGTCACTTTTCACTTTTAATCTCGTCAATAACGTATTGTGACTTGTTTTAATTTAATCAATTTTTGGGGGTTTACTTACAGTACGTATTGTAGTATGTAGTCAATAATGAATAATGAATAAATCTCAACTAAGTTACAGCCTTGTTCCGGTTGACCAGAAGAGTAATAAATAACTTGTTGTGAGATATTAATCGAGTAAAAGAGATTTCATCGAATTTCACTTCTTTTCTCAAGTAGAATAGTTGACTACTATATGTGATCTTTTTCAAGCAAACAAAACATTCTGTCCCAATTGATTATGAAATAACATGACATAACAAAAAATATATCGTTAATTGCAGATATGAACTATATAAAGTAGAACGAATCGAAAGTGATTATTTATAATCACTTATATGAATATATAATTACCTATTGTTTTCCGCAATAAAATCTCTTCTTTGTTTTTTTCTTTCATCTTTTTTTTTTAATACTAAACTTCTGTCTAATACTCCTTGAACGTCGTCATATCACCTTCTTTCTATAGTCGGCTCGCCAATTAATTGGTTTAAGACCGATTTATTGACTGACAGCTAAACCTAAACCGGCTAAACCTAAGAATGAAATAGTGTTTAAGGCTGAAGCGATACCGTGGTAGATTGAGAATTTCTTGTTGAGTTTTTGGAGATCTTCAGAAACCTATAAAATGAAATGCGAATGTTTGGAGTCAGTAAACGGTAATGCAGAATATATGAATTCATTTTCCGATGTGAATCCCTATACATATTGCAATTGATGCCGGGAGAGAATAAATACCCTTCCTACCATGTTGGCAGTATATACCTATAAAGGCTAAGGAGAAAAAACCGCTGATAAGATGTGGCAAAGTGGAACTAGAAACTCACGTTTGGTTCATCGTATTCTTTACCTTCAACTCTTTCTTGTCTGTGTCTTTCGAACATGACATTTGAAGCTAGAGGAGATACCACAAGGAGATTGAGCAGTTGAGGAACGAAGGATCCAATAATCAACAAAGCTTGTTGGCCCTCAGGGCTACTAGTGAAATGTGGGGGTACTTTCGGCGAAGAAATAAGATCGCTGTGGAAGTAGAAGTGAGTTAACATTAATGTTGCAGTAGCGAGTGAAGTGAAGGTGAAGTATAAAGGTTGCAATCTTGATTGTAAAGTACCGAAAGTTTGTCTAGGTAAAGTTTTGTATGTTCTGTATCCGGACTGAAAGTTGCAAGATGAATGTAAGTCAAATGGTCACCAATCAAAACGTAGAGCAGGATTTGAGGTGATTTGTCAATGAATAAGGCAATACGATGATGCCATAATGCAGATCTTTCAATCGATCGATAAGAGAGAAATGATAAAATTCCACGAAACACTTACAAGAGTGTTCCAGACATTTGTACCTAAAGCAGTAGCCCAAGTTATAAGGTAAAAACCTTTTACAGAGAAAGGCGCAAGAGCGCTTTGAAATATAGACATTGTATATGATTTGATTGATAACAGTATTGAATTTAGTTATTATGAAAACAAGTTAAAAAAGAAGAGATGAAGATCAAGTTAAAATAGATTGATCTGACTGGTCACACTGCTAGCATGGAATTATTGTGATTGACGACACGACACGTTCGGCTTAAACCAGTTAAACCAGTTAAAAGGGGAATTAACGTATTTTGTTTGATCAGCCCAGTTTAAACACTAGTACTTTTACACTTCAGGGAATGACGTCACATCACTTTTACTGTAACACCAAGTTACGGTGAAATGACGTTACAGTACGTTGTATAGATAGATATCAAATATCATATCATATCATATCATACTTATGCAGCAGCCTATTTCCGAAAGTTACCGTTCAAGAGTCAGAGTCAGGCCTAGGTTTGTTGGAATTTCAGACCTATGTAATACTTTTCTGTCTACACTCCCACCTCAATATGCATGTAGCCAACTAGAATATCTTCTGCTCAAAAGATATGGGATATCATCTTCACATGAAGTGATGCTGTATGAGGTCATGTCACTTGTAACTAATTATGACAAACCGAACATAAAAGGATATTCACAACACTCCAAAGCTTCAGTTTTGGATGTATAAATATATACATATCTCTATGTATGCATTTGCATTTCTTCCCATTTTTCGAATTTTCCCACTTATAAACAACTAACAACGTTCACTATACAAAAGTCAAGGAAATAGTAAACAAAAACTTGATTCATAATGTCTTTCCTCAGAGCTACTTCAACATTCCCAATCGCTTCAGCAAGAATCTCTTACAGAGCTTTATCAACCTCTGTAATTAGACAAAAAACATTGACTGATTCGGTTAAAGATGCTGCTGATGCCGTGAGTTTAATTCATATCTTCCAAGTATTCAAGATAAAAAGAATAACACGAGTATTCTTATTCTAAAATTCATAATACGTCCATATAGGTAAACAAAAAAGTTGGTAGAACTTTAGCTTCAGGCTTAGATTCTGCTCAAAGTGCTTCTGACGGTACTAAAGGCACAGCCTGTAAGTATTAAACTCTTATACTCGTCTGCACTACTACGTACATTTACATCTCATTCTACTATGTTGTATATGGGTATTTTACTGTCGTGTGAACAAAGTCTGACTTTTACATTCTGTCAATTTCAGACGACAGAACACCAACTGAATCAGAAATCGATTCAAAAGCAGGATCAGCTTCACAAGCAGTAAAGGAAAGTGCTGAATCAGCAAGACTTAATGCAAACCATGCTTTAGGTAAAGCTGCAGGTAAAGCTAGAGATGCCGCTGATGAACTTGAAAAGAAAGTTTAAGCACCAAAAAAAAAGAAAAGGAAATGAAGGGATTCGACCAATTTATTGTAGCATTTATAAGTAACGAACAAATAAAAAGAAATGTCACTTGATGGAATATTAAGATTTGAATACTTGTTGATTCAAATTTGCAGGCCAAGTCATTTCCTTGTTCAGGATATACAATATACATTGTTATATGTTTATGAAACAGATTTTACACTTCACATGTGTTTCTATATTTCGAGAATGTATCACAGGGAACGTCCGTGTTGGTGTAATCAGTCATGAGAAAGATTCGTTATATGTCGTTACTAAATTGATCAGGGATCATCTCTCTGTCTCCTTCTTCCTTTTATCTAAAGTACCAAGAAACAACCGCATTGACCATACTATTCTGATAGACAATGATCTCTTGGATGTCTTTAATTTCCTATCTGTATCCACCATATGAAGGTGGATTAGGTAAACCACCATTACCATATAATTGTTGAGTTTGTTGTTGCTGAGCAGGAGGAGCATATCCAGATTGCAGAGACGCTCGAATTTGAGCATCTATCAAATCAGAGTATCAGCATTCTTCTTAATTCTTTGATACCGTGGACTTGAATTCTCCAGTCGACTGAAGGAGAAGCATAGTCGGGATGAGGCTTACAAGGATCATTATATGCCAATTGCATTGTTCTACTCTGGCCATTCCCATTATCTTGTGCATTTAAACCACTAAATGAGGATATTGAGGTATTATTCTGGTGGGATGGTACATTACCACCTGGCATATCACCATCAAATGCACCATAAGCATCAACACTAGGTCTACTTAATGCATTACCATTTCGATTTTGTTCCGGGTTTTGATTATGAGCAGAATTTGAATTTGAATAACCATAATTTTCTGTACCTTTATCTGCATATCTTTCATCATCATTAGCTAAAATTGTTGAATACGAAACACCATTTGATTCAGGTGGTATAAATGATGGTTCTCTTCTTCTATTTTCTTGTCTTTCTTTACGGAATATTAAAGTTGTAAGTACTAATAAAGCTGCCCATGCACCAAAAGAAAACCAATCAAATATAGCTGAAGCTTTTTTAGTTGTACACCAATCTTTTAGACCATCTTTATAACTATCTCCTAAATCCGCATGAGGATCATTATCTGCATTTTTACAACCTTTTGCTGTCCATGCTGATCAGTAAAAAGAAAATGACATATCAGCAACAGACCTTCACCATTGATTATATCGTATAAGGTAATATACAACTCACCACTTATGGTTACAATGAAGGAACATAATAACATTAAAAACGTCCCAAAAGCATGCAAGATGAATGTTGATCTAGTTTGATTCAGGAACTGGGCGGGTCTTTTCAATCTATCCCATCTATTTGCATTGTATTGTATTTTCAGCTCAAGACTTCATAGCTTTGGTATCAAAGGGAGAAGGGATGCAACATACCTATCATAAACTATTGGTACCACCATCAAGAACGCTGAAAGTAGAAAGGCGAGTATTAAAAGGAAAATCACGAAACCGGTTCCTCCGGCTAAACGATGAAGACAGAAACGAAGAAAGGCAGATATCAAATTAGCATGGTGGTTTTCGTGATATCGATGGTCGTTGGTAAAGCGAAACTTACAAACTTTCAACCATTTTGCTTGATATCCCGCTACAGCACCCATTGTACATATTGCTAAGAACGCAAAGAAAATCTATGAGATCGAATGTTTTGTCGTTAATTCTGATCAATCCTAATGCAGAAGCAATCATATCAAACTTACAGCTACTACATGCAGGATTAGATGAGCTCTCGGTAAAGAGGGCTGTTGTAATTTGTCGTTCAGTTTTTCGGATAATGTTACAATGTTCATGATTGTTGTTGTGAATAGGTATTACGAAAAGTCATATATATCACCATGATCGCGTAAATTCCATGTAGATAATAAGATAATGGATAGAATTGTGATGAGAGGAGATAGATTGATAAAGTGAAAGAAGAATCAGCCTCTTATGGTTTCATATAGTAAATAAGGTGACTCGAACATGTCTCATCCTCCCCAAATATGTAATGATTATATGCGAAGGGACGTAGAGCTAAAATGTATGATGTGTTTCACAAACCCTACCATAGATAGACATAGTGAGCAGATAATCCCTACTTACCTCTTCTAAATTAGGACCATCCAAAAATGGATTACCACCACTACCTAATCCATTGGTATTCGTTCTTTTCAGTATATTATGATCACCATTGAATTTGAATGCTTTTGAGAGTTTAGCTGTAGCCGATGACGACGTGGATGAGAATACGTTTTTTAACTTTTCCATTTTTAATTGAAGATGCGCTGTCGACTGGTCCGGTTAACAAAAGTAAATGTTGGCTTATCTCTTATTTATTGCTTTAATGATAATGTTGTAATTAGATGTTGTTCTTGCTGTTATTATTATACTATTGTTCTGTAGAAGAAGATCAGACCGTTGGAAGATACAATCAATTGTTATTGTCTGAGGTATGAGATGAGTGCTTGAAGTGATGAGAAGGATACGTATCAAGTTGAAAGACAATCTACAAAGTTGGTTTATATGAAGGACAGTTGTTGTTGTTAATGTATTTCACCGAAGGATTCGTGGCGATAGTCCGTGCTTGTCTTTTTGTTTTTCAATGACCAAGTAAGCTGTGCTATATATGACGTTTGGTAGAAGTAGTCTGCTCTCATTCTCTTCAACGATGATGCATCTGTATTTGATCAAACTACCTGCGCAGAAAGTGCCAAGATGTCCTGTTCTATCGCGCTCTTCGCTAATGTTCTCGGTCTCGCTGTGAAATGCTGTGTTATGGTTTTTGGTGTTTTTGTTTTTCTAACTTTTGATTTTTGATTTTTCTTTCCTGCCACTCGCGTCTGAGAGTCCACGTGGTAGCCATGTAAGCAGATATTGGGTTGCTTTGCCACCAGGATCATTTTCCGGTTATAGCGTTTTGCGTGTGATTGTAGGTTTGAGGGATTTTCGACCAATCCAAAGCAACTGAAATAAGTACTCGTCTATCAAGGCCAGTGTTTTAGGTTAGTTGCGCGACGTCACGTTTGTGTAGAATGATCTCATCGTTTTGCTGTACCCTTATATCAACTAAACAACCTCCTGAACATGCATCACTACTAGACAGACGTCAGCAACGTCGAATATTAAGTTCACATCAAATATTCAAGTGGTGAGAAGCTGTATTTGTAGATGAAGAACGATAACTGTAGCTGAATGCCGGTAAAAGAATCCTTATGCAGATGGCGAAAGAATGGAAAGTACTTTGCAAATCTCGTAATAATTGACAACGGTCTTTCATGTTAAAGAAACCCGTGATCGACTTTTACAAAATCGTATTCGTAAAACGAGTTATTTTTATCTTTCAGATAGGCAAAACGAGCCTGTAGATGCATGTCATCAAGAGAAGATACTTGGGCAACATGATGTACTTGACTCAACCAACATGCTAGGCTTAGTCTGGCTAGATAACTGACACTGTACATTCTTCTCGTCATCGTCAATGCCTTAGCATCATACGAGTACACACGAGTTTCTATTTTCGTCTGGGTAGCTTCGTATATTTTCTGAGACTCCTTGGTGTTTTTTTTTTTTCTCTCTGCTTATGCAAGAATAATAGTGGAGGGGGAGTGAGATGAAATAACGTACAAATCCCCCTCACAATTGTGCCTGAATATTGAGGAGCAATTTTTTGGTTACAGTAAATTTGATTAGAGAAACCATCGAAACGAATTTGTAATTAATGCTGAAAACCTGTATCCAACGGGAATCAAATACGAAATTTCGTAATTAGCTATTACACTTCATCACAAAGAATTCTAATTAAATTGCAATTCAAGCTGGAATCGTCCCTAGTTTAACATAATTCAGTAACTTCCCCCACCATACATCACATCTTCATAACTGCTTATGTGTCAGCCGATTTTATATACCAAATTCATCAGATAAATCTGTTTATGAGGCATTTTAATTAACCATACTTACTATACTATATACATAGCATCTCAGCATATCAAAGCATTCACACCATCAAATCTCATATCGCCATATACCAAGAGATCACCTTCGTAATTTCATAACATCCTACTCAATCAAGACCTCAAATTAGAAAGGGATCTTCATTGATTATAAATCCAAATCTCACCTCTAAGCTATAAACTCACCATCACATCACGCACAAGCAACCCTCTACCATCAAATCTTGATAACAAACGTGAGTATTGATCATTCAACTTGGATCTCACTAGAGAAACGTTTTTGAAGATAAGAAATGCATATGAATCAATGAATCCAAAGGAGGGCAGTTTGGTGTACCAAGACAAAAAGAGTGTTGGATGTCATTGCGTTCAGGTTCAGGTTCAATGCATTAAGGGGGATATTTGTCATCTCATTTTAAAATATACTCGTATGCTGATCAAACATTTTCACGATTTTTCTTTGGCATCGAATAAATAGTTCACACCACAATCATACTCAATCATTATAAGAGTTAAGGTTTTGTCATACATAGAATATAAAGGTTGAAAAGATTATATATCAGGTGAGTTACACTCAAGAACCTTTCATCCTCTCACATAATCTGGAGTGAACTTGAAAGGGTTTTGGGAAACAATGGATATATGATCTAAACGTTTCGAGCACTACTCGACGTTGTTATAAATACCAGATATCTTCCAGTTGGTAGAATTGGACAAGATAACCATATCAAAAAAAAAACTCATGTTCATTTCGCGTCGCTGGTCGATTTGCTTATAGGAAAATACGCTAACTTAAGGTATCTACCTATTTACGCTTTTTCAACATCTCGCCACTCATCAATACCTAATAATACCCAATTATTTACGACACATCGTCATATCAAACAACCTAAATCACAACAATCAATTTACAAATCCATCTATTTGATCCGACGTTGATCGTTGTGCTTGCATCCATTTCGTCCATTTTGGTATTTAGCTATAACCAATCAAGGTATATAGATAGTATCGTCGACCTAAATTAGCACGTCCCGCATAGCACATAGCCGCATTCTTTACTCTACAACCCATAATTAGTGAAATCGTCAAGGACGTGTATCATGGTGGATAGTTTATAACACCAGAAGCGCACATTAGTGTGATTATAAGAGTTATTAGTCAACTAACTCTACTCGACCAAACGTCACCAATTTTCAGCTATAAGCTCGAAATCCAGCTAAAATCTAGACCATATAAACCCCTTCACCCACATCCACTCAAATTATAGACTCTTTACTCACCAACACACTCGAACAAATATGTCAGCGGCACCTTCGATAAATGGCGGTCATGGTGTAGGTACGATACCGGAAGCTACAGATGAGGAGGGTCTTCCGGATGATACGAAGACAGTGAGTGTGAGACTTCCTACTTGCTAGTGAAATCGCATCGTTACTAATCTGTTGTTCATGTCATTTCTTTTAGGCTCAGGCTCAAACCAAAATTGTAAATGTCAAAGATTTACCATATATGCTTGATAATCTTAAACCACCTTCATCTGCCAATCAACACTCAATTGGTACCCCTTCACTTTCACCACCTAATTCGACACCCGATTCAGAAGCTGAACCTATCAGTCCACCATCCCATCAGCATCATTTATCCACTTTACAACATGGTAAATCAGATTATCATCCTTCACCGCTTGGTGCAAGTGATTCAGCACATAAGTCATTGAATAACGGTGTTACATATGAGCAAAATCACCTCGCAGTACCACCTTTAAGTTCAAGTATGGCTACTGTAGGTAGCACAGATTCACCAAAAGTTCATCATCCTCAACCTGGTTTACCAGATGCTTCTTTCCCTTTCCCAAATTGTGAGTCAAACTTCCTAGATCTACACTTGTGTCAATTCCCTTAATCGAAAGGAAGTATCACTGACGTTTTGTACTTTATTCACAGTCCGACCCCTCCCATCAACCACCAATTCACCTCTTCCAGGACATTCTATGAACATACCTCCTGCCTCTGCTAGCGGCATGACTTCTGCTCAAATGTCTAGAGCCAATTCATCCGCTTCCGTTTATGCTGGTTCCCATCACGGTCACGAGAAACACTCAGATGTCCATACACGTCCAGGTCGAGCTCATTCAAATGCAAGCAAACCTGCAATGTTAGGTGAACATGGACCCAAGAAATCGTTCCTCCATAAAATGTTCCATCCCAACGAAGCAAAACATGAAGCAAAACTTGCTGCTCATGCACAGGCTCAGGCTCAAGCTGAAGCTAGAGCTCACTCAGCTCAAAATCATTACGATAACCTCTCTGTCGATGTATCCCGTCAACACTCCTCCAGCGGTCACAACTCCCCAAGAAGTCGATCACCTCACCCACCTAGTAGAGACGCAACTAGATCGCCACCCTTGACTCCTTCAACTCCACCTGCTAATATCTCTGATTCAGATCATTCACGGCCCCCTTCAAGAGCACCAAGTTTCCGAAGACAAAATTCTGGTCAGGATCCTCATGCTCAACCACCCACAGACCGAAAGAATGGTGCTTCTACTCCACCAATATCAGCGCCAGGGTTACAAAGGAAAGCGTCAGGTAGATCAGCTTCTCATGGGTCAATGGGTGGAAAAGAAAAGCCAGTTGCGTTGGTCGGTGGCCAACCAATCGCTGTAGCCAATAAACAAGAAGTTACCAGTAGTTCAGGTAACAAGTTCACACTTAAAGATCTTGTTGGATTAGGTGACAATGGACCTAAAATGAGTAGAAAGGCATCTGCCAATGGATCACAAAAAGGATCCGATAGAGCCTCAACCAAAGCAGGATCTGAAGCTGGTGGAGGTGATAATGGATCTACAGCGTCATTATTAAAAAAATATGGTATCTGTGATAAAGCTGCTATAGGAAAAGGTGCTACAGCAGTCGTCAGATTAGCACATAAATGGGATAGACGTGAAGAAAAATTATATGCAGTGAAAGAATTCAGAAAAAGAAGAAAGAATGAAACTGAAAAAGATTATGTCAAAAAATTAACATCGGAATTCTGTATCTCATCAACTTTACATCATATCAATGTTGTCGAAACTGTTGATTTGGTTCAAGATGAATCACATCACTGGTGTGAAGTTATGGAATATTGTCCAGGTGGAGATTTATACGCAGCAATCAAAAAAGGTGGTATGTCTTCAGGAGAAGTTGAATGCACATTCAAACAAATCTTACAAGGTATTCAATATCTACATTCGATGGGTGTAGCTCATAGAGATATCAAACCTGAAAATCTATTATTAGATGGCAGAGGTCATGTTAAGGTGAGTAATATTGCTCATAAATCATTTTGATCCTTTCAAAAGCTGACTTCTTTGCCCTTGGTAGATTACCGACTTTGGTGTCTCTGATGTTTTCAGAATGTGTTGGGAAAAGAAGACACATCTGTCAAAAGGTTTATGTGGATCTGAACCTTATATCGCTCCTGAATTATTCGATCATAAAGGTGAGTTGACCTTTACCTCACTGTTATCATATGCAGTTCAAACAAAGACTGATGTTTCACTCTTAATGTAGAATACGATGCTCGATTAGTTGACGTATGGGCAGCAGCAATCGTATTTTATTGTATGCAATTCCAGGAATTACCTTGGAGAGTAGCAAAAACGTCAGATTCAACTTTCCAAACTTATTTCTCAACATACAAAGGAGATGGTACAACTGAAAAACCACCAACACCTGCCCCTTTGAACAATTTGATACCTAGAGAATGTAGAAATGTAATTAAACATATGTTGGATCCTGATCCAAAAACGAGATGGTCAGTTGATGAAGCATTAAAAGATAAATGGTTAAATTCAGTTCAAGTTTGTCAAGAAGGTTCTACATCAAATAATCATTCACATACAAGTGCTGGAATGGATGTTGTTAAACTTTAGAATTAGATGTGTTTTTTTAGTTATGATCATTGTTGTAGTGGGAAAGAAAGGTTTTAGAGACGGCCCTCCATTTAGTAAGAAAAGGGGATGGAAGATAATCATACCACACTTAGAGCATCGTAACGATTTGTATATATTCTGCTTATACATTTTCTTAGTTTCTCACCACGATAGATGAACAAAGAACACTTACCGTTCGTGATATAGCGTTACAAATTGGATTGTTATTATTGATTGTTATTGTTTTTCGTTTCATGTTTTACACTATATTATATTATTATTACGACATTATTATTGATGAAATGTTATTTGAAATACCGTTAGCTACAAGTTGCGATATACATCTCCACGAATGTGGAGATATGTTTATATGCACGCTGTTGTCACCTCGAAAAGGCTGCAATGATTGTGAAGGGGGAAGATAAAGAAGGGGAGAAAGAGGACTTTTACTGATTGACCAAATTGAATAAAAATTTTGATTACATAATCAATCTGCCACTTTGCACTTTCGTTACGTTCGTTTCCTTCGACATTTTGGCCACCTTGAACATTAATCTTAACATTGATACTTGTGCTTATTCATGTAGATCTTAATTGATAGCTCCTTCTCATTTTTATCTTAATTCAATCTTCGTTTCTTTGGATAGACGATCAGGACAGCAAACCGATATTAGGTTTTTGAGGAACACAAAGCAGTAGTATTCGGAACTTGCTTAAAATACAATCACAACTGAAAAACTCGAACTCGGAAGAGATTTAGCACAAAATGGTAAGTCATTTAAGCTAACTAGCTCATCACTACACTCTGCTATCCTCAAGATAATCCTGGAAAACAAAAAGCAAATTCGTTCATGAAGGGAAAATCGCGAAGAATGCTGATTTTTTTAAATTAATGTATGTAGTCTAAACATCACCCAGATTTACTCATGTGTCGTAGACAGCCTGGTATTGGTAAGTCTCATCTCCTAACTGTTTCTCTTAGCCATTTCAGATATTTTCGATCGGTTGACCAAATCTGTCGATGACTATATCATTAATCTCATATCCTTGTAAATAGCTATAGGTCGTATGTGTGAGAAATGTGATGGTAAATGGTAAGTCTTTAGTTGATTAAACGAATTCTTTTTTATCTATATATAATTTGTAATACTAAGATATTCCTGCTTATTCCCTCTTTTAACATATAGCCCAATATGCGATTCATACGTTAGACCTATGACTATTGTTAGAATATGTGATGAATGTTCATGTGAGTGTAGGAATAATAGTTAATCAAAATCAAGGGTATATCGATATTGACTATTGTCATTTACCTTTTTTCCCCTTATAGTCGGTACATCAGCTGGTAAATGTATTATATGTTCATCGCCTGGTAAGTGAATTTTAACCTTTTTTTAAATTTGGAAATCAATACAAAGTGATGTATGACGAGCTAACATATTATCTTATGATTTTTGTGCTTGTATAGCAATTTCGGATGCTTATTATTGTACGGAATGTACAAGATTAGAGAAAGATAGAGATGGTTGTCCGAGAATTATTAATGTAAGTTATTGTATTCTACCTCAAATCATCTGTTTTAGAGATCCACACAATCACTATCGTCCATCGTTCAATAAGTGCGAGCAAAACGCTGACTTCTATATCATTACAATCTTTTTGTAGATGGGTGCCAGTAGAGTTGATGCGTTCTATGAGAGGAAGAAATTGGGGTAAGTGTTTACCTATCATTCATAATTTCCCCTCTTCATTCATGAAAACTATTTCTGCTGGTCCAAACTTCCCTTACATCTGATCTTCCCATCTAAAGATATCATGAAAAAAAAACAAAAAAACAAAAAAACAATGTGTTAACATGATTTTTCTTGCCTCTTTTAGACTGGAAAAAGGAGGTGGATTCAAGAAAGGATAGTATTGTACATCATCCAATCATCACGCCTCCTCTTCATCTTCATTTCGATTCCTTCCTGTCCTTTTCCAACTCTTCGTTCCGAACTTGTCTATTACAAACCTTGATCATCCCCGGTCAATTCAACTTTCTTCGAGTTTCAAGATTTAATACTCTCGAATCGTTGAATTAGTTCTTATCAAGACAATAATCTTTCGGCCTCTCTTCTACCTTTATATTTGAAATATAGAACAATAAAACGGAAAGCTTTTCAATCGCTTTGGATGACATAGAAATAATGGAGATAAGTCGAGAATCGATATGCGATCATTCCTATTATATAATGTGAATTCTCTTACTAGCGCAAAAGTTAGTATAGGGGGTGAGGCAAAGGATCAAATCATGGGGACTTCGCCAACAGATCGCGGTACTGCAATGGTTTTTACTCTGTTTCGTTTGTTTACATATTCATTTTTTCATACATTCGGTATTGAAACTACTAATCTGATTGACATTAACCCCTTAAAACATACATATAAACGTTGATTTATAAAAAGTATATGACTAAATGACCATTCTCGACAAAACATGATAGCATAAAAAGACAAAAAAAAAGAGATTGCATGTGTTATGACTGATTGGGAGATGTTATCAACAATAATCACACAATTCCAATTATATATTTTTCTCCAAAGGTAAGGGATAAAGTGTTTAGTTTCTTGATTTTGATAAATCTCCAACAGGAAGTAAGAAATATGAAGTTTCTTTCGTAAGCATACCTGCTAAAGCGGTATACATAGCTGCGAAAGCGGTCAACTGTATAAAGGGAAATAACGTGCGTGAATCGTCAACAAGGTACAACGTATGTTGTAGATGAAGTGTGAAAAGTAAAACTTACAATACCAACAATACCACCTGCTTTGTGAGTTTTGGGAGATTCAGCTAATTCACCAGCAGCTCTGTTAAAGCCATCAGGTATTAATCAGTACAGAGCAGTAAGATGAACATGACATGAAAACTTTATACTTACAAAAGCCAGAAAGTTATCCAAAGAAGGAAGAAGACAGTTACCAAAGCTACTGAAGATCTCAAAGAGGCAATAAGGAAAATTGTTGTGACTACACCCCAAGCGGCTAAGTAAAGACCTAAAGCATTTGAGAGCATTGTAGGATCTTTATATGCAGTTAAAATCTCTAATTGAGGAATGTAAAGACCTGATTGTCGATGTATCAGAATAATATATCAGCGACTTGAACATGATAACACACAGTAAAAATATGATAAATACAAAGTTGAAGATTAACTTACAAGAGAAGGAGAACCAGAAACCACCATAGGTTGAGAAAGCAGCAGCACCAAAAGTATTACCACATGCCCATTCTTCAATACCTGCAATCAATTGGACTAAACCACCATAACCTAAAGTCATACCCAAGACGACGTTTGGTACGGTTACACCTCTTGTTGATGAATTGTAGAAAGATAAAACAAGTGTTGTGGTTGCGAAACTGTCATTTTGGGACAAATAATTAGCTGATTATCGCTAAGTAATAGGAATGTGAATAGTAATGGTGATAAATCAAGGTATGATGGTGTTCGTACGAAGAGAGTTATCAGGAATCTATGTTCCCGGATGCGGGGATGGAAGTAAAGCAGACACATGGTGGATGTACGTTTAAAGTGTATTTTAAGGTACGGTGAATGAATGGAAGAACCAATTTGCCATACCGCATGACGACAGACACTTACGATAATAAACCCAATGGAGCAGGATTAGCGAATTTTCTATGGAAAACTGGGAAAGCAGGTTGGGAAGTATCTATTGGATTACCACCTGGTGTAATGAATCTTGCCATTGGTCCACCACCACCAGATTGATATGGACCGCCAACAGATGATTTTGATATACCTGCAGTACCATTATTGTATGTTGTACCATCTAATGAACCTTGACTTTGATCATGGCCTGAGAGACCGTGCTCGGCTGCTATTTCGTGTTTAGACATTTTGTCTGTATCTGCTTATTTGTTGCGTTTAAAAGAAAAAAGAGGATAAGAAAATATAGATGTTATTTCGAGTTTGTTGTTATTGTAATATAATTTCAATCCAATTCGTTTAAAAAATTGAATAGCCAAGAAGATAGAATAAACAAGATCTAAGGACTTGATCACTGGATTCTCGTTTAAATTATTCGATCGATAAATCTGGAGTATCTGGGGTTTAGATTATTTGATCTCTAAGGTTAGGTAGTTATGGTAATTCCGATGAGAATAGAATAAAAACTGATTTGATCAGAAAATAAGGAAATGAGGCTTTATGGGTTCTCTTAGTTCTGATCTTATATATACATATTCCTCGTTTACCTTACACCTGCCTCTTTGAAAACAACATCATTTGTCATTTTGTGTTTATTTTCGATTTAAACGAAAGAAACAAGGTTAAACACAGGGTATAACCGATCTTTTCTGTATTTCTATTTTGAAGATGAAGCCGGTCGGATGTGGTATATCTCTCAATAACCGATCTATACTTTCAAAGGGATCCCTTTGGATTTACGTTTACATCTATGTTCTAAAAATGGGACTCCACAATCCCCAATAAACCGTAGGCTTAACCTGGTACTCAAAAAACACATGACAACTAAGCAAAAAACAGATTCAAATACCGGTTATGACGGATTTTGCTTTCAAAGAGAATAATGATATGGTGTTTCGAACTAAAACATCAATTCAAGCTATAATTCTATCTTCCCGCTTCATACATGCACCACGTATACATGAAGATGTATGTGTGATGTCTGAGGCTGATCATTAATGTATACAAAGTAAGCTAAAGCAAAAGAGGAAAATGACTACACGAACACGAAAGTATGATCTATCTCTTTCTTCTCCAAACAATTCCGACAATCATATTTTCATGACTGATGATCCGGTTAATGATTTCGTTTGCTCAAATCAAGCCAATTCCATTTCCGTAAATTCTGTATATATCATTGCGTGTTCTGCCATAGCAAAGCGCTTGGTGAAATAGCTACGTCTGCTTAAAATCTCAAGTAAATTCTGACGGAATATATCGGTTAAATTGTTTCGAGATTAGTTTGTCTCAACTCCCCTTTCTACCGAAGAAGATACAGTAGCCAGAGAGGGTGAATGAGGGGGTCCTCAGATGCTTCAAGGGTGATACGTAAATAACCATGCAAAGACGATTCCACTCTCTGCCCATCCCATACATGATAAATTCGCAAAAAAATGGTACGTCTGTTGAACAGAAATATGGAAGAAAATCACACGCCATCGAATCTATAAAAATTATGGTTATTCCCACACTTCCAACGTTTTGATCATTCTAGAATTCACTTGGCATAAAACCATAATTGACCCCAAGTATAACCAACCGAGTAATTCCTATTACAATAATCTCTAGGTACCTTAACGTCTGCTTTCAATATTTTCGTAGTACAGTACAAACATGTTTGTCTATCAACCGGTTTTTAATAAGGAGGACATCAGCAAATATGGAGAGATCGGAAGAAATAGATTATCAGAATCTAATCGTATTTGATTTTTAACAGATCATCAGGTGACCATATGTATACGAAATTAGACTGAAAATGAACAAATAGATATGCGGCAACGGTAAAACTCATAAGCACAAGTAATCTGTATCAAATACAAAACATGGATTTCCAATGGAAATGGTAAATCATCTTAACCGGATGACAAAAACAGCATGAACAGCATAGGCCGGTGACCGGATAGTGTACAGTATGCTATCTTGAAAGTTATATATCTTGCGATCACGGTAAGATTACAGTTAAGATTGATAACGACGGAGGCCGTTATGGTAATGAAGATGACGGTATCGCGAATACATGAAGCAAGGCAATGGCAATTAATAGAAAGCTAATTTTGGCTACGGAGGATATTTTATATATCTCTGCCAAGTAGTTAATTCTAATGTTTACGTTAATTGTACGACGCGAGCACCGTCAATTTCAAAGACCGAAGCACTGCGTTGAACAATAATCTGGTATTATGGAATAGGACAAAATATACATTCAAATACAAAGATACACCTTGATACCATGTCCCAGAGCGAAACGCTATGGAAGTATTTCTAGTGTAGTTTACCACTACTGAGTTACCTTGCCCACTTACACGGATCAAGTATTATTCGTTGAATTCGTTATAGGTTGATGAGTTGAAGTACCGTTACCTGTTATCGTCCTAGAAGGATTAGATGAATCTGTCATTTCTATATCATCCTTTTCTTTTTCAGCATTCGTTGTTGGCGATATTGTTGTAGGTGGTCGATTTGTTGTTGTTGAGTTTGTTGTTGAGGTTGAAGGTGTTTGCTGAATAGATGAGGCCCAAGATTGTATATTTATTCCGCTACCACTTGCATTTGTAATACCATTTGTACCGCTTGTGGTACCATTATTAGATATTATCTTAGAAGGTGATTTTGATCTACGTTTAGCATTTGGTGAAGAAGATTTCGATTTTCCCTTTTCCTTTTCCTTTTCTTTTTCTTTATGATTTTGACGATGTTTTCTACCTCCTTGACCTTCATCTTCAGAATCACTTAAAGAATTTTCATTTTGTTTTTCCTTATCCCATAATCTTAATGGTCTTCTAACATCTTTATCTTCCATATCTTCATTCTCATTTTCATCTTCATCATCATGTCTCAGTTTTGGTACATCTAGAGAAAAAAATACAACAAAACAATATTTAGCATACCTTCATACGTTCATAACATATCTGAAAAAGAGAAACTAACCCTGCAATGGTACACTAGGTGCAGCATTTTTATCTCTTAAAACTTCAAATACAGCTTCTTTGACTTTTTGTAGATATTCAGGGGTATTATGATCTGTCATATTACTTGATCTGACGTCTAATTCATATGTCGGTCCATAATATTCCCAATATTCATTATTTGGTATATCTAGACGCCACCAAACGATTAGTCAAAATCGAAGTCGTCAAATAAGAGCGGTATGAACTCACTTCTTTGTAATTCAACACCAGCAGCCAAACCAGTTTCATAGGCCCAAGTTCTACTGACAGATTTTACTGTATAACCACCACCACCAAGTAATAGTAAAGGTAAATGGAACGATTTAACAAATTGTACACATGCTGCGTGACCTCTCATTGATAGATTGAATGAACCTAATCTATCACCGGATAAGGAATCTGATCCACATTGTAATACTATTGCTCCAGGTTGATACCATTCTATAACTCTTTTTATTACCTACATGGCAAAGTATATCAGCACACAACCATAAACATGTCGCTCGATTACAAGGTGGAGACGCTCAGCCGGCACTTACAGGTTGGAATATACTTTGGTAATTCTCATCATTTATTCCATCTCTTAATGGTACATTGACTGCATAACCTTTTCCTTTTCCGATACCATTGTCTCTAACTTCACCTGTACCAGGGAAAAATTCTCCGTATTTGTGGAATGAACATGTCATTACTCTATCCGTTGTATAGAAAGCTTCTTCTACACCATCACCATGGTGAACATCGATATCAATGTAAAGTACTCTTTGATGATACCTACAATCGGGCAATGCAACGAATTAGCTTGTAGGCAATGAAACCAATTGCAATGGATGCAACGTACCTTAGCAATTCAAGTATACCAAGCACAATATCTGCATTAGAATATCAGCTTAGAGGGATCCGATGGAAGGAAATCAGAAGCTGACTAACCATTTACATAACAGAATCCACTTGCTTCAGCTTTTTTAGCATGATGTAATCCTCCAGCCCAATTTACAGCTATATCACATTTATCTCTTGACAATCTAGCAGCTCCCTCTGCAATAATGTTTCAATTATCAGCTATCTGATCGCAAAAGAATGATCCAGGGTTAGCTGACTTACCCATTGAACCTCCAGCAGAAATCGAACAATATTCAAATAAACCATCAAATATAGGACAATCATCTCCTACGTTATCTGGTAGAGTTTCCTTATTATCATCAGCCCGACGATGGTAGAACGCATTAATGAGCTACAATACTGACACTTGACTTGTTCCTTTGCGAATTGTTGAGCGTTATCAGGATTTATACGATGTAAGAAATCGACATATTCATCTGTATGAAATTGCGACATTTCTCTTTTTGTGGCCGGTTTTGCTCGCTAAATGACGTAAATAACAAGATTAATATTTCACCTTGAACGGATTAATAAAAATCTTGATGGAGGCAAAAGCGAAGACTCTAAAAGGTTATGATAGACTCACGAAAATCTCCATTTTCTTATATAAACCATAATTCATAACTAAAGAATGACACATTCTGATTCTAGTAGGTTTCATTGGATGTCCTATATGAAAACGAAGCATTATATTGATGAGCTTATATGAGCGGTATCATGAGAAAATGGCTGATAATTGGGTACATACCAGGACCATAGTGGTAATTACCAATATCAGAATCGAAGAAATAACACTATGTCATTGGATTTCGTATCAGTTAGTTCCATCATTCAAAAGGTTATGGGCTCCATCTTTGCTAGTCTTTGCACAGCTACACTCCTCTCAATTACTTGTCTTCGATCACAGATCATAGTCATAAAGATAATCTTCCCTCTTGATTACTGAACTTGACTCTTGTCACTATAAGTACTTGATTCGAACTCACCACACGCCTCTTACTTTCCCCTAGGATAGGTTCCATATTGATCACTTGTTTATCTCCGTTTCTTGCTTTTCTGATATGTTTATAGTCTGATGAATCAACTTTCTTACTACGCTTTAATGGTAACTCTTTGACAGGTGTTGGTTTGTGTGTTAAGTGTAGCCTATTAGCTGTAATGCTATCAGTAATGTCCATAGAGGGAAGCAACTATTAATCACTCATCATTCATCATTCATCATCTTCCTCAAAAGCGAAGAACAACAGTGGAGGTTTAAGAGTAAACATAAACCACATCATTCAATTTCCGGATAACGCCGATATCTGTTTAGTGGGAAGAATTGATCCCGTCTTCGCTATCTAATCATTCGTGTCTTTGCAGCATGTATCAGAGATAAACTTGAATGTTGAGATCATTTTGTTATTGATACTTTACCTTAGTTCTGTACAACCTTGTATTACTTATCGTCATTTATTATCAACCATTACAAAGCACGAAAGAAAACTACCTTCTCATCTGAATTATCAATCAGTATTCCGAAATCAAAGTTTCAGTATTCAAGACAAGTCTCCACAAATCAACCAATATGTCTTCTTCAAGTTATATAGATTCATTACCATATCACGATAAACAGTTAGATGATCCAGCAATCAAAGCAGCTGCATTAGCATTAATAGAAGCTGAATTGAGGAAAACCAAACAGATAAATGATGATGATGAGAGATTACCTAAATCTGTCGATGTGTTCCCTGTAAGTTTGGTTTTTATCTTTTGAGGGGGTGGAGAGGATATTATTATGTATATGATATTCTTCTAATACTAGTTAGTATATTTTTGTTGTTCTCATAGAAATCAAAAGAATTATCAGAATTATTAAATAAATATCCAAATAATACGATAAAAGGTATTGATCCAACGAAATATCAACCTCCAATATTAAGTGATCAACCAACTTTAGAAGAATTAGAATTAGCTGAAAAACAAAGTAAAATTGGTGAAGCTCATATGGCTTTAAGGTTAGTTTCTTTCATTCTATCCATCCATATTATTCGTCTCATCTCAATCTCTTACTTCTCAACCGAATTGGTCTCTCTTCTTATCCTTCTCTATATTTCTCCCTCCGCTTCTCCGTCTCTCCTCCTCAAATCCCTCCTTCTTGGGCTTTCCCCTTTTACTGCTATCTTCCTCAAATGCCCATGACACTGATTCGTATTGAAATTTTCCCTTATAGATTAGAGAATTCAACAATATTATCGACATATGGATCAAATGCATGGTTAATACGGAACTATCAATTAAATTCCCAAATAAGTGAATTAACAAAAGTTTCAGAAGATTTAAAGGAGAAAATTATAGATTTAAATAGATCACGAAGAGTTTATCAAGAAGATCAAGGTTTGAAATTGAGTAAATTGGAAGGCAAATGGCAGGATTCAATAGGTTCGACTGTGCAATTGGAATTAGCATGTAATGCTATGAATTTAGAAGTAGCTGCTTTGAGAGAAAAGGAGGAAAGGTTACAGAAGGAAGTTGATGAATTAGAAAAGTAGATATCCTATAATTCATATCAGCATATAGAAATGGAACTTCATTTACTCTTTAGGATTGAGAATCTGTATCATGATAGACAATGTGATCTATATTGTAATGTACTTTTAACGATTAAACGAGGTAACTCACACAGATAACAACACCTAAAATAAGTCTTCTCCCGAACTTAGAGAATACACACATAATACGATAAATGCGTTCAGATTTTGGATTATTGTATAGTCCGCATTCATATAATTTTACAAGTTCATTTAACATCTGACAATAGGTTAAAAGGTTCTAGCAGGTATAACAATACTTATATCAATTAACTCATACCGAGATGAGCAACCAGTCAGCTCATGATAAGGACGAATATCGAATATTTACTTCACGCCTTTGCTTTGGAAGATATAAGATATTTGCCTTACCATTTAGGTCATCATCAACATCAATCAACTACAAACCTTGAAACTAAGAGAATGACTGAAAACACGTTTAATATTATACAATATACCAAGTAGAACTTATCTGATTCATATTTACTTCTGATCTTATCTATTTCAGGTCACGCCAAATTATCGTTAATCTCCACAATATGATGACACTGTCTGCATTCAAATTATTAATCCAAACTTTATTAACGATACTGGTATCCGAAATCAACCTACATATCATGAAATAGAAAAATTTCATTCATAAAACGATAAGAACGACATCGATAGTGAAAATTTATAATTTTATTAGTCAACCTTGACTGATGACCAGATTCACACTCGCTGATCACGATGAAACATGGATGTAGCTGATACCTTGTGTGATATCTATAACTCTGATAGCGAAAGAATCAATATAAAAAGAAAATGCAAATCAATCGTCATTCAGCATTCAGCAAAAGGGATTCCTTTCGCTTGATGGTGACTTGATAGAGTTCAGAGCTGTGCTAAAGAGTACAATAAACTCCGATAAATCGAGTCATGATGACCAAAGGAGGGTTACTAAGGTCCTATGTATAATCGGTGGGAACGTTTTCCAGCAAATGAACCAAAAATAAACATGTTGATCTGATTGTACCTCGAGCTAAATTCTGTGAAAGGTACTCTCTAAAACAAGGAAAAATGATATGATGGCACAGACATTTTGGACGGTGATTCACTTGCATCTGATACGATAATTGACCGCGTAAATCTGAAATTCAAACAGATATGATCGTCGCTTGTAGGTGGCAATCATTTCGTTCTCTGTTTCAATATTTTTAATGCATCACGATGATCAGTTTTAACAATCATCAACGGTTCACACACTATGACCGATATCCCCATTTTTATTTAGTGCTACTTCTCATGCACCTATCCCTTCCTTCCCTACCTCTCACTACAACCCTTCCCACTCTGCTGTCCCTTCCTTATCCGATCCTCGTCCTCTCTCTGTAACACGTACATTTTCTTATTTGTCTCTTCGTTCTTTTTCTTTCACCTTTTCAAGAAGTATCTTCTTAGCCTTTACTGACTTCTTGTAAAAGGTGAACAAGTATTCCTATCTTAAAGACTCTCTTTCACACGAACCTTCTTTTTATCTTCACGAGATTTGAACCAAGTCAGAGTGTAATAACAATGTACTTTGCCACTATATTACCTTCTTTACTTCTCGTCATCTTACCTTTATCAGTTTCATCTTCACCTGATCCTGATCCTACACCTACTGAGCCTTCAGAATTAGATATCAGAGGATACGATTACGGTCATCACCAACCAAAATGCTATGATTTTGAAACAAGAGATCCAGATACCTGTAAATGTTATCCTGAATTTGATGAACCTGATTCTCATTATGGTGGATGGGGTAATAATGGTCATTGGAAAAAACAAGAGAACTCCCAAGTCGAAGCTCAACATAAAGGTAAAGGAAATGAACCGCATTATGAAGAATGTGTTTGTCCAGATTATCCAAATACCAAGCTCAAACATTCTAATGGATATTATGGTGGTGGTTATGATTCTTACCAAAATGGTCAATGGAAAAGAAATGGTGATTATGGTCATAGTAAACCTAAATGTGTTTGTAAAGGTGAACACCAAAGTGAGTTTCATCGTCTTGTGGCTCAGTCATTGAATCCTTTCACGTATCGTAACAAAGTATTGACTATTAATCTCGTTACTACTTGATAGCTTATAACCCTCACACAAGAAAGTGTGAATGTGATGTAAGTAAGAAGATCTCGTTATATCAATCAGTTTACCAGTTCTCTATTCTTCTCGAGCTGACGTTATCTCATGATCTCCACTTTGCAGGAAGGATATGAACCATGGAATCCTAACTCGCATTACAAACGAGGCGGAAAACACGGTGGCGGTGGACATCCCGATAAACTCATCTGTAAAGCGCCACCAACAGGATCAGCTGTTCCGGGATACAAGAAAAAACGATCACCCTCTTTACATCAAGCAATTAAAACGAGGGAACAAGATAAAAGAAGTTTAGAGAATCTTTTAGGTTGTAAGAAAGATGAAGAAGCTTGTGAATCTTCCGGTACTTGGACCTGTCTCACGTCAGTTCATTCATTTGCCACTTTCGTCCTTCTCCCTGTATTTGCTGATCAATATTTCACCTTATTAGAACCAATTCATTACTTTGGTCTTGTGGTGGTTGTCCAGGTCAAGGTATAGGTGAGTATGCTTGTGACTGCTAATTTTGTATGCGTATTATTTATTGTGATAAGTACTGATGTCAGCTACCCAACCAGACTGTGGCGCAATTCCAGGAGTTTCCGAAGTTAAATGTGAAAACGGTCTTTGCTTGATTGGTGAGTGAATGGATTTCAATGCTGTATGATCACTAATTTAAATATTCTTTAGAATCTTGTCAACGAGGATGGACTCAAATTGATGAATTTAACTCGGAGTATAATACCAGTACCACTTGCATCTCTGATACACAAAAACCTTTCAACAAACCTTGGTTCGTAACTCAAGGTAACTGATAAACCTAATTCCAGAAGAAATTGTAGATAAAAAGGACATTTCTATATTCCGTTATATTCGTTACATTCCTTTTTTTTTTGATGCTTTTCCCCTTGAACCAGATATACCGCTAAATTAATTCAATATTGATACTGCTTGCTATCTTTACTTGCGCAAAATATGATATATGCATGTACATGTACATAACATAGCTTCTCTCGTGAGTTTTCGATTGGTGAATAAATAGCGAGGTCGGGGATGAGAAGACACAAGTTTATAAAGCCAAGTTCATAAAGCAATCAAAAATCACCTAAATCAAGGTCTATCGTTCTAGCTACATATTGTTGAGGTGTTTCTCCTTTCTTTAGAGCTGAGGTTGGAGGTATATCAGGTTTAGGTAAAGTTGTTATATTTTCTTGACTTGCTCTGTACAATTATGAAAACAAAGATGGTCAGATATAAACAATTATAACACTGTAAATCTGATAGTATGGGTAATGCTTGGACCTGAATCCAAACGATATGAGATAAAGTAGGAAGCATTGAACATACGATTTAGCTTTAATCATTGCTTCTTCAGCTTTTTTCCTTGCTAAAGCATTTTGATGAGCTTTTGACATCATTTCTTTTGTTTTCCTTTTATTATTTTCATTAATTTTTTGAATTTTTAATTCATATTCATCACCAAATCCTACTCCTTCTTGTTCAATAATTAATTGACCAGTTGATGGATTACCACCTAAATCTATGATTTCTTTATTTATAGATTCAACTGTTATTGAATCATTACGTCTTAAAGCTAATTCTTTAGTTGACATTAATTGTGAGATTTTTAATAATGCTGATCGATTCGCTGATGGATCATATTGTTTTCTCATTGTAATTTGTTTATTTACTTCAGTCTATAATGTTTCATGAATATTAATTAGCTAACAAGGTTTATGTTTACACTTAGATTTGTGATTATCGTAGTTTCCAATCACAAAAAGACTCACATCTGTCATTGGTCTATCTCTCAATATCTTGATCTCTTCATGTTTATTTTTCAATTCACTTCTTTTAGGTAATTTTACTCCATCTGCTTTATTTGTCATTGTAAACCTTTGAAATTCTTTTTCTTCAAAATCTCCATTCGATACGTCCGCTATTCTGAATAATCTTGCTCCTTTACCATATGAACATAATAATCCTCTTGCATCTCTAACATTACGTCCTTTATATTCTATATTATATGCACCGAATTTACCTGATGTATCAACTTCTTTTATTCTGTGAATTCGATATTTCGGTTTACCTTGTTCATCAGGTTCACTAGCCATTAATCTTACATATGCACCTATTGACCAATTAATCAGCTTATCATCTAACAAACACTCATTTCTATAAAGAGAAAACTTCACCTATAACAACATCTTCAAATCCATCTTTATACATCATATCAACCAATTCATATCTACTTAATCTTGCAGAATTGACTTCTTGTTTATTTGCAGGTGTACCATCTAAATTTTCTTTTGAATCTTTATTTGGTGATTGATTTTGATTTGGTTTATATTCAGGTGAATGTGGTGGAGAATATTTTTGTGAATGTGAATGTGAATGGGATTGAGAATGTGAAATTTCACCATCTTCAGTCGAATTATCTGATCCTGGTGATGCTGCTCTTCTTTGACTTTGTCTTGCTGCCTGTGTGCACCAATACATTAAAAGAGATCAATTTGAATCATTGCTTGGTCGATAAAAACAAGTAAAATAACTCACTCGTCTTTGTGCCCGCTCATCTTTAGCTTTTCTCCTATTTTTCAGATCTGCCATAGCTCTTGAAGCTTCTTTAGATACACTTGTATGTTTTCCTATTTTGACAAAAATTAATTGACTGCTACCCCAACATATATTGCATTGTATAATGCTAGACAATCTGCTTACGCCTTTTCCTTGATGGTCCATCTTCATCATCTTCATCATCATCACCTCCAATAGTTTTAAACATTGCATCTAAAGCTTGTGAATCTTTAAATTTCTGCATTTCTTCTAAACGTGAAGCTAAAATGTTTTCTCTTTCAATCTCGTTCATGTTTTCCAATCTAAGCATACAATTTCATCAGTAAACCATAACAATTAGCTTTGATTTCTTTAGGTTAAGACGCTTAATCCCGTATTTGCTAAAGTCCTTATTTAAGACAGCTAAAACTTACGCTTCTCTATCATCCTCATCTTTGTATTTACCTTCCAAGGGATAAGGATTACTTGCAGGTGCTCTACTTCGACTGTTATTATTATTGTTAGATGAGGAAGCAGTAAATTTCGTTACAGCATCTTCTTCATCTGAGTCTGATTCAAGATCCATATCGGCTTCTCCTTCAGATTCGGATTCTTCACTATAAATTCATGAATGATCATTAGCACCGGTCAATCAAACGAAAACCGCTGACGAGCTGCTGTTCATCCTTCATCTTGATATACATATATAAGCGTGGAGATGAAATGCACTTCTTTGCGTTTATATCTAATACTCACAAACGTTTTGATTTCTTCTTATTTCCACCGCCTGAATTATGTCTTTTCTTTGATGGTCTTCTAGTTGGATCATCCTCCGCTAAACCAAGCAATTCATTCTCCAAGTCTGACATCCTGTTTCGATTATACTTTTTTTGACTATCCGGCGTTTGGGTGAGCTTGTTGTATTGTATGTACGTCCAGAGTATAGTGTCAACAATTGTTATCGAAAGAGATAAAGATAATAATGATTAAGATTAGAATTAAGAGCGAAGATTGGAAAGTGGAGAACAGCGCGAATGAGTTTACGTTTTAAGTACTAGTGTCCGAGAAATGCGATTGTTACAACATTTAGCCTCCTTTTTCATTTATCGACTTATTCATTACGAACAAGCTTTCTAATTTTCAAGGTCAACAGAGAAGATCAATCTAGTGCCTTAGTTCTTATCTGACTGATCAGAGTCTCATTTCAAGACTACCGACATCATGATTTTACGCTATATTTACCTGGCCTTAGTGACCCTTTTGGCTATACCTTCGTTATGTATAGCTTCGAACCCTCAACTGGACTCGCAGATAAATGAGCTGTTTTCAAACTCGACTGGAACACATACGAATAATTGGGCAGTCTTAGTCTGTTCATCTAGATATTGGTTCAATTATCGTGTAAGTATTATCACTTGAACGTATCACTTTGACATAAATTAGACGATTAAACGTCAATTGATTTATGGATATATTTACTGATATCTCGAAACGATTTAGCATATGGCAAATACATTAGCAATGTATCGTACATTGAAAAGATTAGGTTTACCAGATTCCAATATAATTTTGATGTTAGCAGATGATGTAGCATGTAATGCAAGAAACGCTTTCCCAGCTACAGTCTATGCAAATTCAGGTAGACAAATGGATTTATATGGTGAAGGTATTGAAGTTGATTATAGAGGTTATGAAGTTACCGTAGAAAGTTTCTTGAGGTTATTAACTGGTAGGTGAATAAGTTGTTGACTTCCTCCTTGTCGATAATCAATATACCACCTTCCAAAATGTCTTCCATTTCAAGCATGATAGTATACGTGAATTCTGAAAAAGGTGTATGTGTTATGGCTAATCTTTGATCCAAAAATCATAGGAAGACATGATTCAACTATACCAAGATCAAAGAGATTACTTTCAGATTCATCATCAGATGTGTTCATCTATATGACTGGTCATGGTGGAAATGAATTTTTGAAATTTCAAGATAATGAAGAAGTTTCAGCTTATGATGTTGCTGATGCAATTGAACAAATGTGGGAAAAGAGGAGGTAAGTTGTGGAGAAAATTATTCAG